>NC_092339.1:8940000-9249375 GCF_046630445.1 Rutidosis leptorrhynchoides
CAATGGAAGGAAATGTTAAGCATTGATAATTGGGTGCTCGTGAAACAAACTTTTGGAATGTATTACTATTACTTCATTGATGCAAATCTTGTGGTTCACTTGTACTTACTTACTTAAACCTATGATTTCACCAACGTTTTCGTTGACAGATTTCTATGTTTTTCTCAGGTCCTTGAACGATACATGATACATGCTTCCGCTCATTATTTGATACTTGCATTGGATGTCGAGTATACGTGCATTTCATGGAGCGTCTTTTGACTTTACTTTAAACCGTGTCGCCTAGATTTCATTCGTATTATAACGTTGTAACTTAACTATTGGTTGAACAATTCTTGTAAACTTTGAAACAATCTTTATTTTGAAATGAAGGCGACATATCTTTTGGTCAAACGTTGTTTTAAAGACTTATGACCACGTAACGGGACCTAAGTAGACGACGCCGTCAATGACGATTTGGTCGGGTCGCTACAGATGGTATCAGAGCGTTGGTTGTAGGGATTTAGAGTTCATTAGTGTCAACCCCGAGTCATAGGGTACATTGATGAGTCTAGACTACAACCGGCATATAGACTTGAAGTAGGAATTACTTGACTACTTGTGCATTTATACTCGAACGCTTCTACTCATATCTACTCTTAGTTCATCTTAATCTCACGTTGTTTAATTTGATTGACACGCCACCTTGACTTTATAGAATAATGTCGAATGCACATATGAATCAGGGTAATATAATTTCCGGGATTATATTACGGTGACTCATATGAACGTTCCGACATTATGACATAAAGAATTTAAGGCGAGTCGAGAAAAAAACTTCTCTTTATCTTTATTCTATATCACGGTTAGTATTATTGAGAATACTAATCAATGATATTCTTGTGTCTTGAAGGAACAATGGCCCCTCGTCGTGTACGCCGCAATGAAACTCCCGAACAAGCTCTCGAACGGATGATAGCTACCGCCGTAGATGCGGCCATGGCCGGTCACTCATCCAACAACAATAATAATAACAACCACAACAACAACAACAACAACAACAACAATGGAGCCGGAAACTCAAACGAGGGATGCTCCTATAAAGCTTTCATGGGGTGCAAACCTCACACTTTTGATGGAACCGGGGGACCGGTCGTGCTCACCCGATGGTTTGAGCAAACGGAAGCCGTCTTTAGCATAAGCGGTTGTCGGGACCAAGATAAGGTCAAATACTCCACTCACACTTTCTCCGGAATTGCTCTAACATGGTGGAATACCTATGTTCAATCGGTGGGTACCGATGAAGCTCATGCCCTCTCTTGGGCCGATCTAAAGGAAAAGATGATTGTTGAATATTTTCCGCGCGAAGAAACCCGAAAGCTTGAGGAAGAACTAAGAGCTTTGAAAGCGGTCGGAAACGATCTTAAAGCTTATAATCAACGCTTCGCCGAACTATCCTTGATGTGTCCTAATCTTGTTAACCCCGAATCTCAAAGGATTGAGCTCTACATGCTCGGTCTTCCAAAAAGCATCAAACAAGGGGTGATGTCATCCAAACCCACTACTCATCAAGCCGCTATGAACATGGCTCGCCAACTAATTGAAACGGTTGACGAAACCGTAGTTCCGGCACCTAAGGCCGAGGATAAATCGGGCGGCAACAAAAGAAAGTGGGAACCCTCCCAATCAAGCAACAACAACTTTGCTAAGAAGCCTTACACCTCCGACGGCAAGAAAGGTTATGCCGGGAACCTACCTCTTTGCAACAAATGCAACAAACATCACTTTGGCGAATGTAGTAAGTTAATTTGCCACCGGTGCCAAGGAATTGGTCATAAGGCCAACGATTGTAAAAGTGCCACTCCCGTCGCTCGAAAATGGCCCAATGCACCAAAGACGGGCACTTGTTATGAATGTGGCCAAACGGGCCATTATAGAAATGCATGCCCGAAGAGGAAAGATAACCCCAATACGCGCGGCCGAGCTTTCAACATAAACACCGAGGAAGCCCGGGATGACACTGAACTAGTCACGGGTACGTTTCTTCTCAACAATTCTTATGTCTCTTGCTTATTCGATTCGGGTGCCGATAAATGCTTTGTATCCAAGACTTTGACTCATTCTTTTAGCACTCCACCTCTTCCATTAGATACCACTTATACCATTGAAGTGGCTAACGGAAAACTATTAAGTGCCGACACATATTACCGGGGGTGTACGTTAAACATTTTGGGTAGGGAATTTGAAATTGACTTGATACCCATGGAACTAGGAAGCTTTGATGTAATAATCGGTATGAATTGGTTAGTCAAAACGAAATCTCACATTCTTTGTGATCTCAACGCAATCCGAATTCCTATCGAGAATGGTGAACCTTTGATTGTTTATGGCGATAAGAGTTGCACCAGACTCAACCTCGTTTCGTGCCTTAAAGTTAGAAAACTACTCCGTAAGGGTTGTTTTGCGATCCTTGCCCACGTTAAGAAAGTCGAGTCCGACGAGAAGCACATCGATGATGTGCCAATTGTTAGTGACTATTCCGATGTATTTCCCGACGAATTGCCGGGTCTTCCGCCTCATCGACCGGTTGAATTCCAAATCGATCTTATTCCGGGAGCCGCACCCGTAGCACGTGCACCATATAGACTCGCTCCATCTGAAATGCAAGAATTGCAAAGTCAAATCCAAGAACTACTTGATCGAGGTTTTATCCAACCTAGCCATTCACCTTGGGGCGCTCCGATTTTGTTTGTTAAAAAGAAAGACGGATCCCTACGAATGTGCATTGATTATCGTGAACTAAATAAATTGACGGTTAAGAACCGATATCCTCTTCCTCGCATCGATGACCTCTTTGATCAACTACAAGGGTCTTGTGTATATTCGAAAATCGATCTCCGCTCGGGTTATCATCAATTGAGGGTTAAGGGGGAAGATGTCTCCAAAACCGCTTTCCGAACTCGTTATGGTAGTTATGAATTCCTTGTCATGCCATTTGGTCTCACTAACGCACCGGCGGTGTTCATGGATCTTATGAACCGCGTGTGCAAACCGTATCTCGATAAATTCGTTATTGTGTTCATCGATGACATATTGATCTATTCTAAAAATGAAGAAGAGCACGAACAGCATCTCCGACTTGTGCTTGAACTTTTAAGACAAGAACAACTCTATGCCAAATTCTCCAAGTGTGAATTTTGGTTAAAGGAAGTTCAATTTCTTGGTCATGTTGTAAGTGACCAAGGTATTAAGGTCGATCCAACGAAAATCGAAGCCATTAGCAAATGGGAGACTCCTACTACTCCTACTCACATTCGTCAATTTTTGGGTCTCGCCGGGTACTATCGTAGATTCATCGAAAATTTCTCCTTGGTTGCACGTCCTCTAACCGCATTGACTCACAAGGGAAAGAAATTCATTTGGGCGACCGAACATGAATCCGCATTCCAAATCTTGAAAACGAAGCTAACCACCGCTCCTATCTTGTCACTTCCCGAAGGCAATGATGACTTTGTTGTATATTGCGATGCCTCAAAACATGGTTTTGGGTGTGTATTGATGCAACGAACGAAAGTCATTGCTTATGCTTCTCGACAACTCAAAATTCATGAACGAAACTATACGACACATGATCTCGAACTCGGAGCCGTTGTCTTTGCACTTAAAATGTGGAGACACTATCTTTATGGAACCAAGAGTACTATCTTTACCGACCACAAAAGTCTCCAACACATTTTCGATCAAAAGCAACTAAACATGAGACAACGAAGGTGGATTGAAACCTTAAACGATTACGATTGCGAGCTTCGTTACCATCCCGGGAAGGCAAATGTAGTAGCCGATGCCTTAAGTCGAAAAGAAAGAGTGGTGCCTCTTCGTGTCCGAGCCTTAAACATCACCATCCACACAAACCTTAATAGCCAAATTCGGGTAGCCCAAGATGAGGCTCTCAAGGATGAAAACATCTCTCTCGAACACTTGAACGTCCTCACCTCTCGATTCGAAGTTAAAGAAACCGGACTCCGATATTTCGCCGGAAGGATTTGGGTGCCTAGTTATGGGGACCTACGAAGCCTTATTTTAGATGAAGCCCATAAGTCACGATACTCGATTCACCCCGGTGCCAATAAGATGTACCACGACCTTAAACAGCTATATTGGTGGCCGAACATCAAAAGGGACGTAGCTACTTATGTTTCCAAGTGTTTGACATGTTCCAAAGTCAAAGCCGAACACCAAATACCATCCGGACTACTTCGACAACCCGAGATCCCGCAATGGAAGTGGGAAAGGATAACGATGGATTTTATCACCAAACTACCAAAAACGATGGGCGGTTATGATACCATTTGGGTTATTGTTGACCGTCTCACCAAATCCGCACACTTCCTGGCCATGAAAGAAACGGACAAAATGGAGAAACTTGCACAACTTTACATTAAGGAGATCGTAGCCCGACACGGTGTACCTTTATCGATTATCTCCGACCGAGATGGCCGTTTCGTTTCTAGATTTTGGCGTACATTGCAAGAAGCGTTGGGAACACGTTTAGACATGAGCACCGCATATCATCCTCAAACCGATGGACAAAGCGAACGTACAATTCAAACCTTAGAGGACATGTTACGAGCTTGCGTGGTTGATTTCGGAAAAGCTTGGGACAAGCACTTACCTCTCGCCGAGTTCTCTTACAACAATAGTTATCACGCGAGTATTAAAGCCGCACCCTTTGAAGCGCTATATGGCCGCAAATGTCGTTCACCTCTTTGTTGGGCCGAGGTAGGCGACGTGCAAATCACCGGACCCGAACTCATTCACGAAACCACCGAGAAAATCGTTCAAATCCGAGATAGGCTTAGGACGGCCCGAAGTCGTCAAAAGAGCTATACCGACAAACGACGCAACGATCTTGAATTTCAAGTCGGTGACCGAGTAATGTTAAAAGTCGCACCTTGGAAGGGTGTAATCCGTTTTGGGAAACGCGGGAAGCTAAATCCGCGGTATATTGGTCCTTTCGAAATCTTGGAGCGTATTGGAACCGTTGCTTATCGTTTAGATCTTCCGCCTCAATTGAACTCCGTTCATCCTACCTTCCATGTATCTAACTTGAAAAAGTGTCTTGCCGAACCCGATATCGTCATCCCTCTCGAAGAACTTACTATGGATGACAAACTTCATTTTGTGGAGGAACCGGTTGAAATTGTGGACACCTCCGTCAAGACATTGAAACAAAGCCGAATCCCGATTGTCAAGGTTCGTTGGGATGCCAAAAGAGGACCCGAGTTTACTTGGGAAAGACAAGATCAAATGCAAAGGAAGTATCCTCATCTATTCGTGAATTCGGAAACGCAAGATCTCGAGGAAGAAACAACGACTACTACGCCTACTTAAATTTCGGGACGAAATTTCTTTTAAGGAGTAGGTAATGTAACATCCCACCTTTTTCCGTTTTCTTTTCCGTTATACTAATTTAAACTCCGTTATATGTTTATAACATCTCCCGTTAATACGCGTTTTAAAATATTCCGTTTAGGTATTTTCCGCACCCGACTACAAACTCGAGGGACTAAAATTGACACGGGGCAAACTAGTTGACTAGGTCACCTAGTCTACCCCAATTACCACCATTCAACCATCTCTCACTCTCTCTCTCTTTCTCTCTAGCAAGAACACACCCAATTTCCAAATTCATTCAATCATCATCTAAATTCGATCTAGGAGGCTTACAACAAAATAAACTACATATTTGGAATCCTCTCTTCAGCCTCTTCAATTTGATACCAACTTCATCTCATTTGGGTAACTTTCTAAAATCACTAATTTTATGTGTTCTTGAGATTTTTGAGTTATAAAGTTGTTAATTAGTGTCTATGGCTCATTGTGATGTCGTGTAAGTAATTTGTATGCTCGATTTGTTGTTTTTGGTGTAACTAGTTCATTATGAAAATTACTTGCTAAATCCTTGATTTTGGATGATCAAAGGTTATTAGATTGTTAATGTGCATGTTTTAAAAGTGTTACTAGTATCATTAGCTTCATTTGGATGTAAAGATTGATCTAAGAAACCTCTTAAACTTGATTATGAAATTTGGTGATTTTTGGTTAGGGTTTCATGAACTAGGAATGGATTTTTGATGCATTAAATGACATGAAATGTTAATTGTAAGTGTTAGGTTGTGTTGTATGCTTAATTACCTTCGAAACGGCATATTGTTCATGTAATTTGGCTATCGAATCATTAAATGGCGTTTATGACTTGTATGCATTGAATGAGGAGCATTGATTGCGGTTTTTGGTTGTTGTAAATGAAAGTTTGATTGATAAAAAGTGCATAGTTGCGTTCCTTGTCAAAATACCTTTCCGGTGATATAAAATGCATGCCTTGAATGTTTGCGGTTTGTAAATTGTGTTGGGTTGAGTTTTGATTCGTGCACTTAGGAGTTTCAGCAACCAGGGCCTGGAAACACCTCAGGACGCCGTCCAGATACCCAGGACGACGTCCCACTTTTCTAACCTAGACGCCGTCTAGGAATTGGGGACGCCGTCCCACTCTTTTAATTGAGACGCCGTCTAGCCATTTGGGACGCCGTCCCATTTGGCTAAAACTGGCTGTTTGCTTTGGTCATTTGACATGAAAATGTTTGCTATGCTACGGACCTCCGATTAACATGAAACTTGGCCAACATGCTCATATATGATTATATAACTTAGAAAAATTGTCGGATATCCAACCCGACCCCGTTGACTTTTCTGTTGACTTTGACCCGACCAAGTTGACTTTTAATCAAACTTAACCAAATAATTGTGCAATCGTTCTAACATGTTTTTATACTTGTACCTTGCATGAAACATGACAATCTGATTCACATGCTATTAGGATCGAGTCTTAACGAGCCATAGGACTAATTGAACATCTTTGACCTATCGTGTTTACCGTTATTGATACAAACCTATTGTTTAGGTCAAGACTAGCATTGTTCTTTGCACACGTTTACTTGTTGAAGTACTTTACTACTCGTGCACTCAAGGTGAGATCATAGTCCCACTTTTACTCTTTTTGAACTTACATTTGGGATGAGAAAACATAAACATTTCTTTTACTAAGTGAACACAAGTACAGGAAAACAAACATTTTACATACGAGTTTAGAACAAAATCCTCAATTCGATTATCATTAGTTACACTTGCCGGGTGTAAGCGAGAACTTATGTTGTATGGATCCATATGGGTTTGACAAACCCTCATTCAAACGGTTCGCTACCGTTTACGAATGAAATATATTTTCGAGAAACAGTGTATGTTCTAGCACTAAGTGATGGGGTTCAATGGAAGGAAATGTTAAGCATTGATAATTGGGTGCTCGTGAAACAAACTTTTGGAATGTATTACTATTACTTCATTGATGCAAATCTTGTGGTTCACTTGTACTTACTTACTTAAACCTATGATTTCACCAACGTTTTCGTTGACAGATTTCTATGTTTTTCTCAGGTCCTTGAATGATACATGATACATGCTTCCGCTCATTATTTGATACTTGCATTGGATGTCGAGTATACGTGCATTTCATGGAGCGTTTTTTGACTTTACTTTAAACCGTGTCGCCTAGATTTCATTCGTATTATAACGTTGTAACTTAACTATTGGTTGAACAATTCTTGTAAACTTTGAAACAATCTTTATTTTGAAATGAAGGCGACATATCTTTTGGTCAAACGTTGTTTTAAAGACTTATGACCACGTAACGGGACCTAAGTAGACGACGCCGTCAATGACGATTTGGTCGGGTCGCTACAATAACATCATTCGATTCATACATATAAAGCTATCTTATTCGAAGGTTTAAACTTGTAATCACTAGAACATAGTTTAGTTAATTCTAAACTTGTTCGCAAACAAAAGTTAATCCTTCTAAATTGACTTTTAAAATCAACTAAACACATGTTCTATATCTATATGATATGCTAACTTAATGATTTAAAACCTGGAGACACGAAAAACACCGTAAAACCGGATTTACGCCGTCGTAGTAACACCGCGGGCTGTTTTGGGTTAGTTAATTAAAAACTATGATAAACTTTGATTTAAAAGTTGTTATTCTGAGAAAATGATTTTTATTATGAACATGAAACTATATCCAAAAATTATGGTTAAACTCAAAGTGGAAGTATGTTTTCTAAAATGGTCATCTAGACGTCGTTCTTTCGACTGAAATGACTACCTTTACAAAAACGACTTGTAACTTATTTTTCTGACTATAAACCTATACTTTTTCTGTGTAGATTCATAAAATAGAGTTCAATATGAAACCATATCAATTTGATTCACTCAAAACGGATTTAAAATGAAGAAGTTATGGGTAAAACAAGATTGGATAATTTTTCTCATTTTAGCTACGTGAAAATTGGTAACAAATCTATTCCAACCATAACTTAATTAACTTGTATTGTATATTATGTAATCTTGAGATACCATAGACACGTATACAATGTTTCGACCTATCATGTCGACACATCTATATATATTTCGGAACAACCATAGACACTCTATATGTGAATGTTGGAGTTAGCTATACAGGGTTGAGGTTGATTCCAAAAAATATATAGTTTGAGTTGTGATCAATACTGAGATACGTATACACTGGGTCGTGGATTGATTCAAGATAATATTTATCGATTTATTTCTGTACATCTAACTGTGGACAACTAGTTGTAGGTTACTAACGAGGACAGCTGACTTAATAAACTTAAAACATCAAAATATATTAAAAGTGTTGTAAATATATTTTGAACATACTTTGATATATATGTATATATTGTTATAGGTTCGTGAATCAACCAGTGGCCAAGTCTTACTTCCCGACGAAGTAAAAATCTGTGAAAGTGAGTTATAGTCCCACTTTTAAAATCTAATATTTTTGGGATGAGAATACATGCAGGTTTTATAAATGATTTACAAAATAGACACAAGTACATGAAACTACATTCTATGGTTGAATTATCGAAATCGAATATGCCCCTTTTTATTAAGTCTGGTAATCTAAGAATTAGGGAACAGACACCCTAATTGACGCGAATCCTAAAGATAGATCTATTGGGCTTAACAAACCCCATCCAAAGTACCGGATGCTTTAGTACTTCAAAATTTATATCATATCCGAAGGGTGTCCCGGAATGATGGGGATATTCTTATATATGCATCTTGTTAATGTTGGTTACCAGGTGTTCACCATATGAATGATTTTTATCTCTATGTATGGGATGTGTATTGAAATATGAAATCTTGTGGTCTATTATTATGATTTGATATATATAGGTTAAACCTATAACTCACCAACATTTTTGTTGACGTTTTAAGCATGTTTATTCTCAGGTGATTATTAAGAGCTTCCGCTGTCGCATACTTAAATAAGGACGAGATTTGGAGTCCATGCTTGTATGATATTGTGTAAAAATTGCATTCAAGAAACTTATTTTGTTGTAACATATTTGTATTGTAAACCATTATGTAATGGTCGTGTGTAAACAGGATATTTTAGATTATCATTATTTGATAATCTACTTAAAGCTTTTTAAAACCTTTATCTATGAAATAAAGGTTATGGTTTGTTTTAAAAATGAATGCAGTCTTTGAAAAACGTCTCATATAGAGGTCAAAACCTCGCAATGAAATCAATTAATATGGAACGTTTTTAATCAATAAGAACAGGACATTTCATATAGATGTAAACAAATACAAATGTTGTTACATATCTCAATCAAGTGTTGGCTTTTTCATGATCCCCATGATTTAGTGTCGACCGAATAAATTCTTATTTAAACTCGTGATGTGTGATTGAATAATTTGTGGTACTATTTTTCTTTTTCAAACCTCCACTAGTCTATATAATACACATATAGATAACATATATGCAACCCTACATCAACCATCAAAGTACCTATAAACTTCTTTGTGTTTCTATATTTTTATCCTTCTTCCTCTTTCTTTCGTTTACTGATTCAAGTCTTAAGACCCAAACCCACATATATGGTTTCAAACCCACGATCACCTTAACCGACATCTCAAATCGCAACACCACCTTCATTCACACCCCTTTGACATCAACCATCGAACACCACACCCAAACCGCCACCACCTCACCATGTTTGTAGTAAAGACCACCGGTACCACCACCAACACACAACCACCATCAACACTCTCCTGTAACTACTATCTATCACGACAAATTCTAAACGTTCACTTTCTAGTCGACTGCCACCGTTACCAACAACCTACAGCTATTTTCTGTTTTGTTCAAATACCACACAAACCGAACACCAATGCCATCTTCTCTTCGTTCATTCTACTATTTGAGTATAATCAAGAACCCATCGTAGCTTGATGCAACTTATTTATTGCCTTCTATTCTGTTCTAAGTCGAAAACCATAAAGGAAAACCAACAAGTTCTTTTATTTTTCTTTTGCCTAGTCAACAACCAAACACCACTTGCAAGTACCACCTTGAAACACTTGTTCTTTTCTGTAATTGTCAATGCAAACATCAAAACTGAATTTCTTTTTTTTTTTCGTTGCTTTCTGCTACTGCGAAGACCTCCTATTTTATAAACATATCTATGATGGGTTATTAAAGATAATGATATACTCCGTAACTTTTACACCTAGTGGACCATTATTTAAGTTTTAGTCATTGATTAGTAATGATAGATAAAATAATAAATTGATGATGATGCGTGTAAAAAAAAAGAAATAAAGAAAAGGGTGAAAGTGATAGATGGCTACTGTAATCGAGCAAGACATACCATTAAAACCTTTAATTGATGGAACTTGGGTCAACATGTTCCTACTTTTATATATGGGACGAATTGTAGTTGGGTTAAAGGACTTGGCCCGTAAACTTGTTTTAATAATTGGACCGAGGTCATTTTTCTGTTGGGCCGAACAAATAGTATAAATACAAATGGGTTCATGTTAAATCACAAAAACGGAAATGGATTAGTGGTTAGGCGTTTGGTGTTTGCAAGTGAGCGGGAGGTCGTGGGTTCGAGCCCAGGCAGCGACATTTATTTGCTTTTAAAGGCTAGATACATTGAGGTATTTGATAATGCTAAAAACGAACATATATTTCATAGCATTATTCCTCAAGAAAGACAAGCTTTTAGTTGCAATTGTTCTATTTACAAGTGATATTCGTTTAAATAATAAAAGGTGAAGACAAAAGACAGATTCGACGAATTGAAGACGCAAACGACCAAAAAACTCAAAAGTACAAAAGACAATCAAAGAGGTTCCAATTATTGATAAGAAACGTCTCGAAATTACAAGAGTACAAGATTCAAAACGCAAAGTACAAGATATTAAATTGGACGCAAGGACGTTCGAAAATCCGGAACCGGGACATGAGTCAACTCTCAACGCTCGACGCAACGGACTAAAAATTACAAGTCAACTATGCACATAAATATAATATAATATATAAATAATTCTTAAAAATTATATATATATTATATTAATATTTAAAACTGTCGGCAAGAAAGACTCCAAAAGGGACTGAGCTGTATTTACAAACTCCGCGACTCGCGGAGTTTGAAGGCAAAATGTGCCGCGAGTCGCGGAGCCCCAATTTCTGCAACTCCCTATAAAAGCAACCGAATTCTGATCGCAAAAACCATCTTTTTTTCTTCTTCTCTCATAAACGTATTATATATATATATTATAATTTTAATTTTAATTTTAATTCTAATAATAAGGGTATGTTAGCGAATGTTTTAAGGGTGTAAGTCGAAATTCTGTCCGTGTAACGCTACGCTATTTTTAATCATTGTAAGTTATGTTCAACCTTTTTAATTTAATGTATCGTAGCTAAGTTATTATTATGCTTATTTAATCCGAAGTAATCATGATGTTGGGCTAATTACTAAAATTGGGTAATTGGGCTTTGTACAATAATTGGGGTTTGGATAAAAGAACGACACTTGTGGAAATTAGACTATGGGCTATTAATGGGTTTTATATTAACTAAACAATACCTTGTTAATTTAATATACAAACTTATAATTCGACGTATTTATATATAACCACATACGCTTGACTGGGTACGGTGGGCGGGATATCTATAAATACCAATAATTATTCATTTTACCGGATACGGAACTGGATTAATAGTTAATAGACTTGTTGAAACAGGGGTGAATTACATTCAAGGGTAATTGGTGTAATTGTTAACAAAGTAGTAAAACCTTAGTTTACACGCAGTCGATAACCTGGTGTATTCATTAAACAAAGTATTAAAACCTTGTTACAATTCGAATCCCCAATTAGTTGGAATATTTGACTTCGGGAATAAGAATAATTTGACGAAGGCTTTCGCTTTTTATATTTATGACTGATGGACTATTATGGAAAAAATCCGTATGGACATATTAAATAATCTAGGACAAAGGACAATTAACCCATGGGCATAAAACTAAAATCAACACGTCAAACATCATGATTAAGGAAGTTTAAAAAAGCATAATTCTTTTATTTCATATTTAATTTCCTTTATTTTATATTTAATTGCACTTCTAATTATCGCATTTTTATTGTTATTTTATTTAATTGCACTTTTAATTATCGTACTTTTTAATTATCGCAAGTTTATTTTATCGCACTTTTACTATTCGCAATTTCATTATCGTTATTTACGTTACGCTTTAATTTAAGTCTTGTATTTATTTTTAATATTTTACATTTGGTTTTAACTGCGACTAAAGTTTTAAAATCGACAAACCGGTCATTAAACGGTAAAAACCCCCCTTTATAATAATAATATTACTTATATATATATTTGTATTTTTATAAAAGTAAACTAATATAGCGTTAAGCTTTGTTTAAAGATTTCCCTTTAGAACGAACCGGACTTACTAAAAACTACACTACTGTACGATTAGGTACACTGCCTATAAGTGTTGTAGCAAGGTTTAAGTATATCCATTCTATAAATAAATAAATATCTTGTGTAAAATTGTATCGTATTTAATAGTATTTCCTGTAAAAATATAAGCTATTTCGTATACACCCCGCTGCACATCAAGTATTTTTGGCGCCGCTGCCGGGGATCTCTTAAAAGCCGGAAGCGCAACGCTAATATAATAAAAAAAAGATTTTTATTTTACTTTTATTAAAATTCGTTTTTATAAAAGTACGTTTTAAATATTCGAAAATATAAAAAGAAAAACAAAAATTTATATATTTTTAAGAGTTTGTTAAAAGTTTTATAAGTTTCTTTATTTTTATTTTAGTTTATAAAAATATAAGTTTTATTTAAATATCTTTTATTTATATAAAAACAGAAAATTAGAAAACATAAAAAAAAAAAAAAAAACGCGTCAGTTTTAAACTGTTCCAGGGTTGAATTTTGGAACCCCGCGACTCGCGGGGTTTAATGCTTGAAATACCGCGACTCGCGGAGCTTTTTCTGACACGCCTGCCAGAAACCATAACTGCAATTAATACGGATTAATATTTATTATTATTAATTAATTAAGATTTAGGTTTTAATTAAATTAATATTTAATTTTAATCATTTAGTTATATTAAGTTTTAATTAGTTTTATTTATATATTTAAATTAATACTTTTATAAAATAATATAAAAATTATATTTTTATAAAAAAATTGTACTTTTTACAAATTTTTGTATATTTTTATATTTTGTCCATTTTTAATTGTTTTAGCGTAATATTTGTATTTTTCGCTCATATTTAGTTTTAAACTTAGTTTTTGCCATAGTTATTTTTACTTCTAGATTTTTAGGCTTTGCCGTAGAATTCTTTAAATGCTTTTTCTTTAGACTAAGATTTAGGTGCTTTAGAACTTTGCGACGCCTTTTTAAGTTTTAGTTTCTTTTTAAGTTATTTCCATTTGGGATTTAGTTTTTCCTGTAAGCTTTAATATTTTTAGACGACTTTTACCTATGTATCAATTATCATTTCAATTAGTAATCTCAATTTGAGATTATAATTTTAAGTTAGTTGTAGTAATAAGGTTAGGTTAGTCAATTGTTTTTAAGTTTTATAAGTTTCTTTTATTTTTCCGTCACCTTTTATTTTTCAACCATTTTTCTTTTTCGACCTTTTTCGATGAACTCTTTTTCTTTCTTATTTCTCGCTATTCTAGTTTTAGGACATAGATTTTTATTCTACTTCTTATCTAAATTTCTTAAAATTACGAAAATTTATTTTAAGTGGTTAAATTGATAGACATCAAAATTTTCTGGTTCGTAGTAATAGTTGGATTTGTATGTGGACCGGGTTATTGGAGCTAAACAGTCCTCAATTATATTGAGACCAAACGAATTCTGCCCCTCTGCTGCATCTTTTGGCTATTCGAAACGTGGGCAAAATCAGAAAAGTCTATTGATTGGATAACTTATTATAATTTTTCTTTCTTTTTAAAAAACTAATAGGATATTCAGTGAATGCACCGAGCAAGACGTTCACCACCTTTTGTACGTTCACCACCTGTAACTAGATCAAGACATTTAGCAAATATTACTGCCGTTGATTTTTCTTTAGAATCGTCATCCAGTCGACCAAGTACTTCAGTTCAAATTTCCGATAATCCATTTTTTGAACCCGACCTTACAATTGAGAATCCGGAGAATATTCAGGAACGATTCGTAGATCCTGAACCACTAAACTTTCCTCCGGAACCACCAATCATACAAACAGAGATTGTTGAGGAACGAACCATTAAATCAGAATCCTCTAGTGATTCCGATTCAACAAATTCAATTATGGAGAATCTGGAACCTTTAAGTATGGAAGACCGAATGAGAGCTAAACGCACTGGCCAAGGTCACGCAATTACTCATCCAGACATTAATGCGCCAGATTATGAAATCAAAGGACAAATTCTACACATAGTGACTAATCAATGCCAATTTAGTGGTGCGCCGAAGGAAGATCCAAATGAACATTTACGTACCTTTAATAGGATCTGCACACTATTTAAAATTCGAGAAGTGGAGGATGAACAGATATATCTCATGTTATTTCCCTGGACTTTAAAGGGAGAAGCCAAAGATTGGTTGGAATCGTTACCTGAAGGGGCGATTGACACATGGGACGTTTTAGTTGACAAATTTCTTAAACAATTCTTTCCTGCATCTAAAGCCGTAAGACTTCAAGCAGAAATTGTTACGTTCACACAGAAACCAAATGAAACTCTATATGAGGCATGGACTAGATATGGAAAGTTATTAAGAGGATGTCCGCAACATGGTTTAGACACCTGTCAAATAGTACAAATATTCTACCAAGGATGCGACATCACTACAAGGAAAGACATAGATATAGCAGCCGGTGGTTCTATTATGAAGAAAACCGAAACTGATGCTTGCAAAATTATTGATAACACTGCTTCCCACTCACATGAGTGGCACCAAGAAAAAGATATCGTTAGATCATCTAAAGCAGCTAGAGCCGATTCTAGCCATGACTTAGATTCCATTTCCGCAAAGATAGATGCTGTGGAGAGACGAATGGAAAAGATGACTAAAGATATTCACTCAATACGAATTAGTTGTGAGCAGTGTGGAGGACCACATTTGACAAAAGATTGTCTCAGTATTGAATTAACAATGGAACAAAGAGAGAATATTTCATACATAAACCAAAGGCCTGGAAATAATTATCAGAATAATTATCAACCGCCAAGACCGATTTACAATCAAAACCAGAATTATAACCGAAATATTCCATACAACAACCAACAAGGTCCTAGCAATCAACAAGTATCCAATAATACTTACAATCAGCAAAGACCTAATTTTTAAAACAAACCACCACAACAAACCGATGATAAAAAGCCGAATTTAGAAGATATGATAACGAAGCTAGTTGAAACTCAAACGCAGTATTTCACATCTCAGAAACAAACTAATGAACAAAATGCTCAAGCATTTAGAAATCAACAAGCTTCTATTCAAAATCTGGAACAAGAAGTAAGTAACCTAGCAAGGTTAATAGGTGAAAGAAAACCGGGAAGTTTACCTAGTGATACAAACGCTCACCCCCGGAATGAAACAGCTAAAGCCATTACCACAAGAAGTGGTACAACGCTTAAACCACCTGAAATACCTGTAACTTCTGATGAAACTATTCCTACTCCACAAGAACCACAACCTGATCAAGATAAGGAAAAAGAACCGGTAGTTGAAAAGGTTAATGAAGATAACACAGTTAAGGCTAAACCTTATGTTAAACCATACCAACCACCACTTCCTTACCCGAGTAAAATGAAGAAAGAGAAACTTGAAGCCGAGCAATCCAAATTCTTGGATATGTTTAAACAGATAAATATAAATCTTCCTTTCATTGATGTGATTTCAAGAATGCCTAGATATGCTAAATTCTTGAAAGATCTAATCTCAAATAGAAAGAAAATGGAAGAACTCTCGGCTGTTACCATGAATGCTAATTGTTCAGCAGTGCTGTTGAATAAGATACCAGAAAAACTATCTGATCCAGGAAGTTTCACAATTCCATGTTTTCTGGGTAGTCTTAGTTCAATAGAAGCATTGGCAGATTTAGGTGCTAGTATAAATTTAATGCCGTATTCACTATACGCTAAACTAGACCTTGGAGAATTGAAACCAACCAGAATAAGCATACAACTAGCCGATAGATCAATAAAATATCCTAGAGGGATAATGGAGAACATGCTAGTTAAAGTTGGTACTTTAGTATTTCCAGTAGATTTTGTTGTTTTGGACATGGAAGAAGATTCTCAAGTTTCTCTCATATTAGGAAGACCATTCTTAAACACGGCTAAAGCAATGATAGACGTGTTCGGTAAGAAATTGACCCTAAGTATAGAGGATGAGAGTGTTACCTTTTCAGTTGATAGAGCAATGCAACAACCGCAATATGCAGATGATACATGTTATTATATTCAAACTATAGATGTACATGCAGAATTATTAGAAGAATTTCCAGAATTACAAGGAACAGGAGAATGTTCTTTAGGAGAAGGTAATGAACCAATTGATGAAGCTGAAATGTTAGCTACACTTATAGCTAATGGATATGAACCAACAACAGAAGAAATTCAAATGCTAAAAAGAAGAAGACAGATATCGATATAAATCATCGATAGAAGAACCTCCGAAATTAGAGTTAAAGCCACTTCCAAACCATTTGGAATACGCTTATTTACATGGTGAATCTGAATTACCTGTAATAATATTGTCTTCTCTTACTGAAAATGAGAAATCACAACTCATTTCTGTGTTGAAAGCTCATAAACCAGCCATTGCATGGAAGATTCATGATATTAAAGGAATAAGTCCTTCGTATTGCACACATAAAATCCTTATGGAAGAAGGTCATAAAACGTATGTGCAACGCCAACGAAGACTAAATCCTAATATGCAAGATGTAGTTAAGAAAGAGATTATTAAACTGCTAGACGCAGGTTTAATTTATCCAATCTCTGATAGTCCATGGGTAAGCCCAGTTCAATGTGTGCCTAAGAAGGGTGGCATGACTGTCATTACAAATGAAAAAAATGAGCTTATTCCTACTAGGACTGTAACAGGATGGCGTGTGTGTATTGATTATAGAAAATTAAATGACGCCACCAGAAAAGATCACTTTCCCTTACCTTTCATAGATCAAATGTTGGAAAGATTAGCCGGAAACAGTTATTATTGTTTTCTAGATGGATTTTCCGGATATTTTCAAATTCCAATAGCACCCGAAGATCAAGAGAAAACCACATTCACATGCCCTTATGGTACTTTTGCTTGCAAACGCATGCCATTTGGACTTTGTAACGCCCCTGCAACCTTTCAAAGGTGTATGATGGCGATTTTTCATGACATGATAGAAGAATGCATGGAAGTTTTCATGGATGACTTTTCAGTCTTCGGTGATACATTTGAATCATGTCTAGTTAATCTTGAACGAATGCTTATTAGATGCGAACAATCAAATCTAGTACTTAATTGGGAGAAATGCCATTTCATGGTTAAAGAAGGCATCGTTCTTGGACATAAAATTTCAAAAGAAGGAATTGAAGTGGATAGAGCTAAAGTAGATGTAATTGCTAAACTTCCACATCCCACCAATGTTAGAGGAGTTAGGAGTTTTCTAGGGCATGCCGGTTTTTACCGACGTTTCATAAAAGATTTTTCTAAAATTGCCACTCCTATGAATAAACTCCTAGAAAAGGATGCTCCATTCATCTTTTCCGATGAGTGTATCAAATCTTTTAATATTCTTAAAGAGAAACTCACTAATGCGCCGATCATGATAACACCAAATTGGAATCTACCGTTTGAACTAATGTGCGATGCAAGTGATTTTGCAATGGGAGCCGTTTTAGGACAAAGGATTGAAAAACGATTTCAACCTATATATTATGCTAGTAAGACGTTACAAGGAGCACAAACGAACTATACAACTACTAAAAAAGAACTCCTTGCTATTGTCTTTGCTTTTGACAAATTTCGATCATATCTCGTTCTAGCAAAAACGGTGGTCTATACCGACCATTCTGCTCTTAGATACCTATTTTCAAAACAAGATGCTAAACCAAGATTAATCCGTTGGATCTTACTCTTACAAGAGTTTGATATTGAAATCCGAGATAAAAGAGGAGCAGAAAATCTCGCCGCTGATCATCTTTCTCGTCTTGAAAATCCTGAGTTAGAAGTTCTAAATGAATCGGCCATACAAGACAACTTTCCTGATGAATATCTATTGAAGATAGATTATAATGAAATCCCATGGTTTGCAGACTATGCAAACTACTTAGTATGTGGATTCCTTGAAAAAGGATTATCGTACCAAAGACGAAAGAAATTCTTCAGTAACATAAAACACTATTTTTGGGAAGATCCACATCTTTTTAAAAGTTGTCCCGATGGAATAATACGCCGATGTGTATTTGGAGATGAAGCTAGTAAAATATTAAACCATTGTCACACAGGACCAACAGGAGGGCATTATGGGCCTCAACTAACAGCAAGAAAAGTTTATGATGCTGGATTCTATTGGCCTACAATTTACAAAGACGCACACCTTTTTTGCAAATCCTGTGATGCTTGTCAAAGGGCCGGAAAAATAAGTCAACGTGATGAAATGCCACAAAATGTCATCCAAGTATGTGAAGTATTTGACATTTGGGGTATTGACTTTATGGGTCCATTTCCAAAATCTCATAATAATCTATATATACTCGCAGCCATTGATTATGTATCTAAATGGGCGGAAGCACAAGCTCTCCCAACTAACGATGCACGAGTTGTAGTCAACTTTTTAAAACGTCTTTTTGCAAGGTTTGGAACACCGAAAGCTTTAATAAGTGATCGGGGTACTCATTTCTGTAATAATCAACTTGAGAAAGTTCTTAAAAGATATGGAGTAACTCATAAAATCTCCACCGCATATCATCCACAAACAAGTGGACAAGTTGAAAATACCAACCGAGCTTTAAAACGTATTCTAGAGAAAACCGTAGGATCAAATCCGAAGGAATGGTCCATTAAATTGGAGGATGCACTCTGGGCTTTTAGAACAGCCTACAAAACTCCAATTGGAACCACACCTTTTAGACTTGATTATGGAAAAGCATGTCATCTTCCAGTAGAAATTGAATACAAAGCATTTTGGGCTTTGAAGACATGTAATCTTGATTTACATGAAGCTGAACGTCTACGATTAAGTCAACTAAACGAATTAGAAGAATTAAGACATGAAGCATACGAAAATTCGTTAATCTATAAAGAAAGAACGAAGAAATGGCATGATAAAAGAATCAGAAGTTCAAAAGAATTTAAAGAAGGAGACAGAGTTCTTCTTTTCAATTCACGATTCAAGCTATTTCCTGGAAAATTGAAATCAAGATGGTCTGGACCATTCATAGTCAAAAGAGTTTTCCCATACGAAACGATAGAATTAATAAATTCAAATGGGATTGAATTTAAAGTTAATGGTCACAGAGTTAAACATTACATACATTGTGACGACCCCGTCAAAACACTTAACGGATCTGTCAGTTGGTCCCATAGCTTGATCGGACTTAAATGAATTAAATAAACAAAGTTGCATTCTTTTATTTCAAAATGTTGCCCAAAAAGGAAACAAACCCAAATTAAGTAGTTTAAAATCAACCAACCGTAGTAAATGAACCAAAAGTTGACACAAAACATTGCCAACAAACCCACAATTTAAATTATCCAAAATAGAATGCAAACTTAAGTTTCATAAATAGTTTCATAAAATCTGCCCAAATGCATGCAGACTCTTCTAACGATAGCGGAAGCATCAAATAACTCAAGTACCTGTGAAAACATGCAAGTAAACTGTCAACACAAAGGTTGAGTGAATTATAGGTTTAAATAAATAAGTAAACTTTAGACCACAATATTTAAAAATGTTAGAAAACATTAAACATTATTCCATTATCAATGAGCCACCTGGTAACCACTTAACCCTTTATTTACCCTTGCCAAACACAATAAAAATATACACTTGGACAGTGTATCTACAACAAATTACGAAGTACTAAACATTCCGATTATAAATTGCTAGCGCGACTAGCTCGAAATGGGGTTGTCACACCCGATAGATCTATCCGTAGGATTCGCGTTCACCGGTAGAAACCAATGATTACAGTTACCAGACTAGGGAATATTTTTGTCCAACTCACAATGAATAATTAAATTTAACTGTTACTTGTGTCTAAACGTAAATAAAAATATGCATGTAATCACATCCCAAAAAGTATACTTTGAAAAGTATATAAAAACGGGACTATAACTCACCTTAATAGCAACTGAAGAAATCTCACAAACAAGCGAACAGCAAGTAAAGTAAAGTGATCAAGAAAGATCACAACGCCGACCTATAAATAAAGCAGGTCGAAATAAATAACTAACTTAGGTCAAGTCTTAGTATGATAGCTATTGTACATGTTGCAAGTAGACATAGAACATTACTCAGCAAGCATCGGTTTGATTGGAACAGCATAAGGACACACGCTTTCTATTTTTAGAAAGTTTCTATTTTTAGCAGGTTTCCATTTTTGGAAAGTTTTCTATTTTAGGAAAGTTTCTATTTTAGGAAAGTTTCTATTTTTGGAAAGTTTCTATTTTTGGAAAGTTTCCAAATTTAGAAAGTTCTATTTTTAGAAAGTTTTGAAGTTAGGAAAGTTTCCTTATTTAGAAAGTCAACAGAAGTCAACCGAAAGTCAACTCAAAAGTCAACCTTGGTCAACATAGTCAACATTAATTTGAAAAGTGTAAGTTATAATAATAACATAGGTTATAATGTTATTTAAAGTCAAAAGTGTATAATAATGTCTTAACATAAGTTTAATTAAATAAAATGAATTATTAAAGTTAATATAAGTTGAAATGTTATAATTAGTACGACATAAGTATTTAAATAAATTAATTAAATACTAATCATAATATAAGTATTATTAATAACAATAATTTTTAAATTATATCATAAGTATTTTTAATTAATAAAGAATTATTAATTATATCATAAGTTTCTAATTAAAATTATTAAATCATAAGTATTTAATAATTAAATCATAATTAAATAATAATTAAGTCTTATAATAATTAAATAATTATTTAATCTTTATTATAAGTTTTTTTAATAATTTCTCAAAAACAAATTTAATACTTATCATAAGTATTTTCCTTTAATAATAAAAGTATTATTAATCATAAGTTTAATTAAAATGTTAATTAAATCATAATTAATAATTAAATGATATAATAAATATTTATATCATAAGTTTTAAATAATAATAATTACTTCTTTTATCATAAGTAATTAATTAATAATGAAATCCATTAATTTTAACATAAGTTTAATAATTAACCATAAGTTTTAAGTTTAAAAGTTCATCGGGTCGTATCTTGAGCCCCGGGTGTCGGTTTCGGGCGAGCCACATATGCATTTCCGCCTACTCAAACCACCCAACACAATTATGAACTCAATAACACTCCAAGAACAGTCCCTAGGTCGTGGATATCAGCCATGACCACACTTGGGAAAATCAATTTACTCAAAACAGTAATTTAGGCACAACGGGTGAACCGTGGCTCGGATTTAGGTGACCCGAACATGAAAATTCGTCTCACCATCAGTCCTAACCAAATGAAACACCCTAAAGACACCAAGGATGGTCACAAAGTCGGACCCAACCTTGTTCATGCCAAGAACACCTTTTAATCTTTAACAAAAATCAAATTAAGCATATCTAGGGCTCCGGGAATCGAAACGACATGAATCCGGAGTCTAAAATTAATGTCTTGATGAGAGGAACTCATTTATATACTTTATTTTAACATTCATATCAGTTACAAAGTCATAAAACACGAATAAAACTGCTGTCCAAATTTTACAAACCGAAAACATATGCAAACGAGTAATTCTACGCATCCAAACAACATTACAACAACTAATAAACATCATACTAATAATATAAACACAAAATACAGAAATATGAATAGAAATTAAAAGTTCTAGGGTTAGGGTTTATACCCTAATCGAGAATCAAAGAATATAGATGTGTAGAGGAGAGATCGTGTAGAACGCGTTGGTGTTAATTGTTTCTTGATCCAAGCAATAATTTTGATGAAGATGGTGGTGATGGTTGGTGTTGGCGACGGCAAGAGAGGGAGAAGGAGGAAGAGAGCACCAAAAATAAAATTAGGTTTTATGGAAATTGATAAATTGGAAATTAAAACACAAAGTGAGAAAACAAGGGAGTTTTACTCCCTCCCCTTGGTGGTCTCGGCCGAATGGGATCATGGGGTGGGCCCCATGGCCCAAATTTGTTAAATGCTAATTTCCTTGTGGCCCGAAATCCCGAACGAAGCCCGAAACGCGAAAACACGCTTACGCGATTAAAAATCCGGAAAGATAACAAACGCGCGACGAAAAATAAATATAAATACACCTATTAATAATATGATCATAAAATATCATATTTAAAATATTTAGGATTTAAAAATCCCGAAAGCTCGACCGTTGGTTTTAAAACCGAAAAGATTCGCCGGATAGAAATCCGCGAGACGTAGAAACGTATAAATTAAAATATGAATACATATATTCATATAACACATAATAATTATTATATATATATTATTACAAAAATAATAATATAGGTCATAGAAATGACGTGGCACACTAACAGTTAACGGTCGTTAAATAATTAACGGAAAAAGATAACGGAAAAAGTAGGGTCGTGACAGTACCTCCCCGTTACGGAAATTTCGTCCCGAAATTTAAGCAGGCGCAGGGGTTGACTCGGCATCTGAGAACAAATGCGGGTACTTCTGCTTCATTTGGTCTTCACGCTCCCAAGTGAACTCGGGACCGCGTCTAGCGTTCCATCGAACCCGAACAATAGGAATTCTGCTCTGTTTAAGAGTCTTAACCTCTCGGTCCATGATCTCAACTGGCTCCTCAATAAAATGCAATTGCTTGTCAACTTGAAGTTCCTCCAAAGGAATAGTCTGATCAAATTCAGCCAAACACTTCTTTAAGTTCGAAATATGGAAAACATCGTGAACAGCACTGAGTTCTTGTGGCAACTTCAAACGATAAGCCACCGGTCCAACTCTTTCAATGATCTCAAACGGTCCCACGAAACGAGGACTTAACTTCCCTCTTTTACCAAAACGAATAACACCCTTCCAAGGCGAAACTTTTAACATAACACGATCACCAACTTGAAATTCAACATCTTTCCTTCCTTTGTCGGCATAACTCTTTTGCCGACTTCTAGCAGTTTTCAATCTTTCCTTAATTCGTACAATCTTCTCGGTAGTCTCATGAATAATTTCTGGACCCGTGAGTTGAGCATCCCCAACCTCATTCCAACAGACAGGAGACCTACACTTCCTACCGTACAGAGCTTCAAATGGTGCGGCTTGAATACTTGCGTGATAATTGTTGTTATAGGAAAATTCAGCTAGCGGCAAATATTTATCCCACCCATTACCAAAATCAATAACACACGCTCGCAACATATCTTCCAACGTCTGAATGGTCCTTTCACTCTGACCATCCGTTTGAGGATGATAAGCGGTGCTCATATCTAATCTAGTTCCCAAGGCTTCCTGTAAAGATCGCCAAAACCTCGATACAAAACGACTGTCTCGGTCCGAAATAATGGATACAGGAACACCATGCCTAGAAACAATCTCCTTCAAGTACAAACGAGTGAGCTTCTCCATTGAATCTGTTTCCCTGATTGCCAAAAAGTGAGCTGACTTAGTGAGTCGATCTACAATCACCCAGATAGTGTCATAGCCACCCGCAACTCTCGGTAACTTAGTAATAAAATCCATTGTAATTCCTTCCCACTTCCACTCGAGAATCTCGGGTTGTACCAACAGTCCAGACGGTTTTTGATGTTCAGCTTTAACCTTAGCACTGGTCAAACACTTAGCCACATATGTAGCCACATCACCTTTCAAATTTGGCCACCAATACAGCTCCTTAAGATCATGATACATCTTTCCTGAACCAGGATGAATAGAGTACCTAGACTTATGAGCCTCATCCAAAACAAGTTGTCGCAGTTCACCAAACTTCGGAACCCAAAGACATCCTACAAAGTACCTAGTACCATCTGCTCGAATCTCAAATTTCTTAGCCATACCTCTTACGTTCTCTTTCACAAAATTCTCTTCCTTTAAGGCTTCTTGTTGTGCCTCAAGAATCTGCCTTGCGAGGTTTGTTCTAATTGTCATATTCAAGGCCCTAAACCTGCGAGGTTCAGCCCTTTCTTTACGACTCAACGCATCCGCCACCACATTGGCCTTACCCGGATGATACAAAAGTTCACAATCGTAATCGTTCAACGTCTCAATCCATATTCGTTGTCTCATGTTCAACTGTTTCTGATCGAGGATATGTTGAAGACTTTTGTGATCTGTGTACACAGTACTCTTGACCCCATACAAATAATGTCTCCAAATCTTAAGTGCAAAAACAACGGCCCCCAACTCTAAATCATGAGTTGTATAGTTCTGCTCGTGAATCTTCAACTGACGTGATGCATACGCAATAACTTTCTTTCGTTGCATCAAAACACAACCAAAGCCTTGACGCGAAGCGTCACAATAAATAACAAAATCATCATTACCCTCAGGTAGTGACAATATCGGAGCGGTAGTCAACTTCTTCTTTAAAATCTGAAAAGCAGTCTCTTGTTCATCCTTCCACTCGTACTTCTTCCCTTTATGCGTTAAAGCAGTCAGAGGTTTCGCGATACGAGAGAAATCTTGTATGAACCTTCTATAGTAACCTGCTAATCCTAGGAACTGACGAATCTGAGTAGGAGTTTTCGGGGTTTCCCACTTTTCAATCGCCTCAATTTTAGCAGGATCAACTTGTATTCCCTGTTTACTAACAATATGACCAAGGAACTGAACTTCTCTTAACCAAAAAGCACACTTAGAGAAATTAGCGTACAACTCTTCTTCCTTTAACAAATCAAGCACTAACCTCAAGTGTTCTTCGTGCTCTTCATCACTCTTAGAATAGATAAGGATGTCGTCGATGAAAACAATAACGAACTTGTCCAGATAGGGTCTACACACACGGTTCATGAGGTCCATGAACACAGCAGGTGCATTTGTCAATCCGAACGGCATAACAAGAAATTCAAAGTGACCGTAACGGGTGCGAAAAGCAGTTTTTGAAACATCAGATTCTTTAACACGCAACTGATGATAGCCAGAACGAAGATCAATTTTTGAATAAACAGACGAACCCTGAAGTTGATCGAACAGATCATCAATTCTCGGAAGAGGATAACGATTTTTAACAGTGAGCTTATTCAGTTCACGATAGTCAATGCATAAACGAAAAGAACCATCCTTCTTCTTAACAAACAGAACGGGAGCTCCCCAAGGGGACGAACTAGGACGAATAAAACCTTTGTCTAACAACTCACGGAGTTGACTCGACAATTCTTGAAGTTCAGAAGGCGCAAGACGATAAGGAGCACGTGCTACAGGAGCAGCACCGGGAACAAGATCAATCTGAAATTCTACCGCGCGTTGCGGCGGAAGGCCAGGTAAGTCATCGGGAAACACCTCGGGAAAATCCCTAACAATATGAACGTCATCAACGTTCTTTACTTCCTTACAAGGATCAACAACATGAGCAAGGATAGCATGACAGCCTTTGCGGAGATGTTTACGAACTTTCATACAGCTAATAAGGTTTAACTGTGTGCATTTCTTATCTCCAAAGACCATCAGTGGCTCTCCAATCACATCAGTAATACGAATAGCCTTATCATAACACACGATCTCAGCACGGTTTGCAGACAACCAATCCATACCAATAACAATATCAAAACTACCAAGTTCAATCGGTATCAAATCTATCTTGAAATCCCTACCACCCAGATTAATGTTACACTTACGATGTACAGTCTTCGCAGTAAGTTCCTTACCATTAGCTACTTCAACAACATAAGTATTGTCTAAGAGAGTTAACGGCGTTTTGATTCTAGGACTTAATTTACTCGACACGAAACTTAAATCAGCCCCTGAATCAAATAATACATAAACTAATAAATCGTTGACTGAGAACGTACCAGTAACAAGCTTAGGATCTTCCTCCGCATCCTTAGCATTAATGTTGAACGCTCGGTCGCGTGCAGTCTCTGCAGTCTTCTTGTTGGGACAAGCATCTCGGAAATGCCCCGGCTTCCCACACTCATAACAAACCCTTGGATTACCTCCATTATTCGATTTCCCATTACCGTTACCGTTACCACCTCTATTACCAACATTATTATTATTACCACCAGTCGCGGGAGTAGCAGACCCCGGCAAAAGCACTGTACAATCTTTAGCAATGTGCCCTTGCTTAGAGCACCTCTTACAAGTAACTGTGCAGTAACCATCATGAGATTTATAGCAACGAGGACACACACGCTGATTTCTGTTATTAGCACCTGAGGTATCCTGTTTCTTCTGCTGGCCCTGGTTTTGATTGCGGTTGTTATCCCACTTTTGTTTCCCATTATCAGCCTTCTTGACAACCTCCTCACTACTTTCAACAACTGTAGTCATGCTTCTTCTCAACACCTTGTCATTAAGTTTGTGGGCCATAGACATAGCTGCCTCAATAGTCTGGGGTTCACTGGACTCAACCCCGTGTTCAATCTTCTCGGACAAACCATCAATGTAAGCCTCAATTTTGCGGTCCTCATCCGCATAAACCCTAGGACACAGCAAAGTTAACTCGAAAAACCTTCGTTCATAGGCATCTAACTCGGTGCCATGCATTTTCAAATTCTTGAGCTCAACCTCTAGCTTCTTAAGCTCACCCCGAGGTCTATAGCGGGTGATCAATCTTTCCTTAAAATCATTCCAGGCCAAACCATAAGCTACATCGCTTCCCAAACTACTAACCAGATTGTTCCACCATGTCAAGGCACTATCCTTGAGAGTGCAACTAGCGAAACTAACTTTGTCCTCTTCACGGACCCGACTGACCCTGAAAATAGATTCGATTTTCTCGAACCAACGAGTAAGCCCTATTGGTCCTTCCGTACCACTGAATTCTTGGGGTCGACCAGCCATAAAAGTTTTGTGGGAGCATCCCACGTTGTTGTCCACATTGGCGTTAACATTAGCATTTGCTGCCATAGCAGTAACAATTCCTTCATTGATCAGGCGTTGCATACGCGCTTCAGTGGACTCCCTTGGAGGCATGATCTTCAAAATAGAATAACACATCCGTTAGTACCAAGAATAATACTAGTGTCATAAAGGAATAGATCAAAACACGAAAAGACTAACCATTAAGATATTAGTCAACTAACACTATGAGTAATAACATGACAGTTATGATTGTTATAGAAATAACCATCACATGCATACATATTTTATGATAACATCATACAACATACATAGCACCTAACATACATGAACATATATTACGCATAATATAACATGCCAAGAGCCATAATATCAGAAATAAAACATGATAATAGACGTCATAAAAATAACCATCCATACATAATGAAAAAAATATCCCATAACAAAATCTTAATAAAATCCTCGGCAAAACGCCGTACATAACCCAAAATGTATGTATAAAAAGGACATTAAGTCTGATGAAATAGATAATCAATATGAATAATCACATCACATTCGCTTAGAGCGGGTGTGATAAGCTGGTCCAGCATGAGTCTCAGCAGGATCCTCATACTTACGCAACTTCCCTTTCACAACATCCAACTCTTCCTTCAACACACGAACAGTGCTCTCGAGAGCCTCGAACTTAGCATTAACTTCTCGATCACGCTTACGGTTCGCATCCTCAACCCTATGCTTGAAAGTGATAAAGTTACCCATGTCGGCACGGATCTCGTCCATAACTTCATTATGTGGCAAGGTGCGCAAACAATCACTAAGGGCGTTAATACGTGTCACCTCATTATAAGCCCGGTTCATATGAGTAACGGTAGAAAAATAGTAATGAACAGGATCATCGATCTCTGGTTGATTAGCACGGCGTCTAGCAGGAGACGGTGGAGCAGGAGCAGCAACAGAGTTATCGCTCGAAGTCGACATCTGCAAACAGCAAAACCGCAAACCACATACTAAAAACATATGAAAGCTAATAATATAACTTATACGAAATGAAATGCATAATAATGCTATAGCAAGAAGGTCGGGCTGTAGACTAGACTCTAATGCACCCTAATAACCACGGGTTGACCACATTAAGACCACCTAGTTCCCTACAACCAGAGCTCTGATACCACATGTGACGACCCCGTCAAAACACTTAACGGATCTGTCAGTTGGTCCCATAGCTTGATCGGACTTAAATGAATTAAATAAACAAAGTTGCATTCTTTTATTTCAAAATGTTGCCCAAAAAGGAAACAAACCCAAATTAAGTAGTTTAAAATCAACCAACCATAGTAAATGAACCAAAAGTTGACACAAAACATTGCCAACAAACCCACAATTTAAATTATTCAAAATAGAATGCAAACTTAAGTTTCATAAATAGTTTCATAAAATCTGCCCAAATGCATGCAGACTCTTCTAACGACAGCGGAAGCATCAAATAACTCAAGTACCTGTGAAAACATGCAAGTAAACTGTCAACACAAAGGTTGAGTGAATTATAGGTTTAAATAAATAAGTAAACTTTAGACCACAAGATTTAAAAATGTTAGAAAACATTAAACATTATTCCATTATCAATGAGCCACCTGGTAACCACTTAACCCTTTATTTACCCTTGCCAAACACAATAAAAATATACACTTGGACAGTGTATCTACAACAAATTACGAAGTACTAAACATTCCGATTATAAATTGCTAGCGCGACTAGCTCGAAATGGGGTTGTCACACCCGATAGATCTATCCGTAGGATTCGCGTTCACCGGTAGAAACCAATGATTACAGTTACCAGACTAGGGAATATTTTTGTCCAACTCACAATGAATAATCAAATTTAACTGTTACTTGTGTCTAAACGTAAATAAAAATATGCATGTAATCACATCCCAAAAAGTATACTTTGAAAAGTATATAAAAACGGGACTATAACTCACCTTAATAGCAACTGAAGAAATCTCACAAACAAGCGAACAGCAAGTAAAGTAAAGTGATCAAGAAAGATCACAACGCCGACCTATAAATAAAGCAGGTCGAAATAAATAACTAACTTAGGTCAAGTCTTAGTATGATAGCTATTGTACATGTTGCAAGTAGACATAGAACATTACTCAGCAAGCATCGGTTTGATTGGAACAGCATAAGGACACACGCTTTCTATTTTTAGAAAGTTTCTATTTTTAGCAGGTTTCCATTTTTGGAAAGTTTTCTATTTTAGGAAAGTTTCTATTTTAGGAAAGTTTCTATTTTTGGAAAGTTTCTATTTTTGGAAAGTTTCCAAATTTAGAAAGTTCTATTTTTAGAAAGTTTTGAAGTTAGGAAAGTTTCCTTATTTAGAAAGTCAACAGAAGTCAACTGAAAGTCAAAGTCAACCGAAAGTCAACTCAAAAGTCAACCTTGGTCAACATAGTCAACATTAATTTGAAAAGTGTAAGTTATAATAATAACATAGGTTATAATGTTATTTAAAGTCAAAAGTGTATAATAATGTCTTAACATAAGTTTAATTAAATAAAATGAATTATTAAAGTTAATATAAGTTGAAATGTTATAATTAGTACGACATAAGTATTTAAATAAATTAATTAAATACTAATCATAATATAAGTATTATTAATAACAATAATTTTTAAATTATATCATAAGTATTTTTAATTAATAAAGAATTATTAATTATATCATAAGTTTCTAATTAAAATTATTAAATCATAAGTATTTAATAATTAAATCATAATTAAATAATAATTAAGTCTTATAATAATTAAATAATTATTTAATCTTTATTATAAGTTTTTTTAATAATTTCTCAAAACAAATTTAATACTTATCATAAGTATTTTCCTTTAATAATAAAAGTATTATTAATCATAAGTTTAATTAAAATGTTAATTAAATCATAATTAATAATTAAATGATATAATAAATATTTATATCATAAGTTTTAAATAATAATAATTACTTCTTTTATCATAAGTAATTAATTAATAATGAAATCCATTAATTTTAACATAAGTTTAATAATTAACCATAAGTTTTAAGTTTAAAAGTTCATCGGGTCGTATCTTGAGCCCCGGGTGTCGGTTTCGGGCGAGCCACATATGCATTTCCGCCTACTCAAACCACCCAACACAATTATGAACTCAAGAACACTCCAAGAACAGTCCCTAGGTCGTGGATATCAGCCATGACCACACTTGGGAAAATCAATTTACTCAAAACAGTAATTTAGGCACAACGGGTGAACCGTGGCTCGGATTTAGGTGACCCGAACATGAAAATTCGTCTCACCATCAGTCCTAACCAAATGAAACACCCTAAAGACACCAAGGATGGTCACAAAGTTGGACCCAACCTTGTTCATGCCAAGAACACCTTTCAATCTTTAACAAAAATCAAATTAAGCATATCTAGGGCTCCGGGAATCGAAACGACATGAATCCGGAGTCTAATATTAATGTCTTGATGAGAGGAACTCATTTATATACTTTATTTTAACATTCATATCAGTTACAAAGTCAGAAAACACGAATCAAACTGCTGTCCAAATTTTACAAACCCAAAACATATGCAAACGAGTAATTCTACGCATCCAAACAACATTACAACAACTAATAAACATCATACTAATAATATAAACACAAAATACAGAAATATGAATAGAAATTAAAAGTTCTAGGGTTAGGGTTTATACCCTAATCGAGAATCAAAGAATATAGATGTGTAGAGGAGATCGTGTAGAACGCGTTGGTGTTAATTGTTTCTTGATCCAAGCAATAATTTTGATGAAGATGGTGGTGATGGTTGGTGTTGGCGATGGCAAGAGAGGGAGAGGGAGGAAGAGAGCACCAAAAATAAAATTAGGTTCTAGGGAAATTGATAAATTGGAAATTAAAACACAAAGTGAGAAAACAAGGGAGTTTTACTCCCTCCCCTTGGTGGTCTCGGCCAAATGGGGTCATGGGGTGGGCCCCATGGCCCAAATTTGTTAAATGCTAATTTCCTTGTGGCCCGAAATCCCGAACGAAGCCCGAAACGCGAAAACACGCTTACGCGATTAAAAATCCGGAAAGATAACAAACGCGCGACGAAAAATAAATATAAATACACCTATTAATAATATGATCATAAAATATCATATTTAAAATATTTAGGATTTAAAAATCCCGAAAGCTCGACCGTTGGTTTTAAAACCGAAAAGATTCGCCGGATAGAAATCCGCGAGACGTAGAAACGTATAAATTAAAATATGAATACATATATTCATATAACACATAATAATTATTATATATATATTATTACAAAAATAATAATATAGGTCATAGAAATGACGTGGCACACTAACAGTTAACGGTCGTTAAATAATTAACGGAAAAAGATAACGGAAAAAGTAGGGTCGTGACATACATGGTCCGATGGAAGTTGACAACGAAGTTAATCACAATTTCGACACCACAGCTAACTAAGTGTGGGGAGAATCAAGTCTTTAAAGGATAATATGTATTTCTGTTAGAGTTAGATTGTCTGTTTTCGTGTAGTTCTCGAAAATGGAACCCGAATGGTCTTTCCCTAGCAGACCCTAAAGAACTAGTCTTCTCCCCCCATTCTGAATTTTTATTTTTTTTAGGAAATGAAGACTGCCTGTGAACTAAACCATGGTCTAATGCTACACGCTTTGATCACTAAACGTAATAATGACATACTACCGAGTGAAATAGTATCAGTAATCAGAGAAAGAATGGACGGAGTTAGAAAAGAATCCAGATGCGAAGATAATAGGTTACAATTTGGTATAGGAAAATCAAAATCCGCAGCGAAAAGAAGAGCACGACACCTAGAAAGATGTCACAAATGCGTAAAATGGTCACATGGAGGTAAATGATCAAATAATCAAACCTATTCAAACACCGAATTTGTTACTTTATGCAGAGACGGACCGTTCATATGTTTAGAAGAAAAGACACTGAATGCTTGAGGTTACGCCTATGTAGCTATGGAAAACCAATTAAACCGACTATCTTATGAATGGGATAGATCATATAACTAAGAAATCTATTTCACAGGTATGTTTGTACAGTTTTTATTTTATTTTTTTATTTTTAACCTTTTGATAATAAACGCTAATTTGTTCGCTATAAAGTATTAAATTGGTATTGAATAAAATTAGGTTTGGCGACCGAAATTATTGATATCATTCAAAAATTTATTACATCACGGCGAAATTTAACATTTATTCTTAAGGTATAAATATCTTTAAACAATCAACCCAAAATATTTCAAAAATTCGTCATGAGTTAAATTAGGTCTTGGAACCGAAATTACTTTACCGAAAAGAGGGGCGTATATTTTTGATAATATTTGATTGATTAAAGTGGGATAAAAAGCCAAAAAAGATTTTTAATTTTATTTTTACCATGTTTTTAAAATTAATATTTAAATCTTAAATTAATATTGTAAACTTTGTAAAATCAATATATTTAAAATTGTGAATATTTGAAAAATTAATATAAACTTGGTGTGAATTTATAATATGAATTTTTAAATTAAGTTTGGTGTGAATTTTTAATTTTTAAAATATGAATTTTTAATTTTATGCATTTCAAATTTTAAGTTTGGTGTGATTTTTTAATATTAATTTTGAATTTTATATTTAAATTGTGTGAATTTAAAAACAAAAATTTACTTTATCTCATTAAGTTAAAAATATGATTTTTAAAATTCGTCGTAAGTTGAAGACTAGGTCTTTGAACCGAAATTGCTTTACCCGAGGGAGGGACGAGAATTTTTATTATCATTATTTTTAATCTTATTGAATTAAAGTATGCCAAAAACATTAAAAAAAAAAAACTCAAAAATCTTAGCTTTTAAAACAATCGCTACAAAAAGAAAAATTTTAAAATTTTGTCGAGGAACGGACTAGGACATCGATCCGAAACGACCTCATCCTAAATAACAAGGGAAACAAAATTTTAAAATTAATTACTTAATTGTTTTAATTAATATAAGATTATATATAAAAAAAAAAATAAACTCCGCGACTCGCGGAGTTTGAAGGCCCAAACACCGCGAGTCGCGGGAGGACCGAAATACAGAAAAAAAAATATAACGCAAAAACTGATCAGTCCACACACCACAAAACACATACTGCGAAGAACACAGCGAAACATACCCGCAAAAACCCGAAAAATACACCCCAAATTCACAATTTTTAACCGTTAATCACCAAATCTTTTACTAAAATCATGTTGAGAAGGATGCTATCAAGGAATTACTCAAGAAAAACGGTAAATTTCTATACCTAAACACCATTTAATCTGGAAATTAGTGTTCTTGAGCAATTTTTTCCCCAATTTGATTTTGATGCTTTTTAGTATAATTAGGCTTAAATTGTTTATGTATTATGCTTGTATAACCTAGATTGATGCTGTTTAACATGATTAGAAGCCTTAAACTTCAAATTTTGAGTAATCTAGGGTTTGTGTTCTTGAGCAAATTTGGGGCTTTTTGATATAAACAGGTTATGGCCGATTTTTGTCATGAATTGTTGCTAAATTAAGTAGTGTAACATGTCTAGGTAGTTAAATGATCCAAACTTTGAGCCTAAACATGATTTTGAGAATTAAAGTGGACTTTTTCAAGTCTAAAATTCATGAACTTGATTTTTGAGAGATAATGCTATTTGAAACTTGTTTAATTGCTAGTAATGATTATTTTGACATGTTATTTGAGTTGAATGCTTATGAACTCGGTGAACATTTTCGTATATGCTATTTTGAAAAAGTGTAGATTTGATGAAAATATGAAAATGAGTTTAAGTTTGATATAAATTGATCATGCCATTGTAATTATTTTGATTGATGATTTTGCTGACACTAATGCATATTTGGATGCACAAAAATTGTGTTTGATGTGTTTTGCAGACTGAAAGGGGTGAATCTTCATTCCAAGCTCGCAATGCTCCTGCTGAGAATGCGGAACAACAGGAGGTGGATAACTACTACAAGCAAGATATACCGCATCCAGTCATGACATTTTCTGATATGCACTTGGAAGAGTTGCACCCAAACCTGAGATTTGACAGACTTTGGATAGATTATCCAAAATACCAAAGGGGTATGCATACTCTTCATTCTAAGGTTGTTGAGGTACCTAGGGTTATAGAATGGGGACCCTTAGAAACTGTAGAATTGGCCGGGCCAATTAGGGAATTACTTGTACAGAGGTATGGTAATTCTACTTTTAATGACTGGGTACGTTTATTCACCATGCGTAGACCTGTATATAAAGTATGGTGTGAAGAATTGATGTGTAGTATAAAGTTGAATGATCGGGTAGCTAGTTTAACCGATCGATCTTTTCTTAGATTTTTGTTAGGAGGTTCGATGCGCCACATGTCTTTACTAGACATGGCTCAGGCTTTACGTATATATACGCCTGAGGAGTTAGCATCTGCCAATTGTAGAGGGTTGATACTAAATGGTAGAAAGATAGATGAAAATTTTGATACACACGGTGTGTGGAGTCAAATGACAAGCCATCACCATTTCAAAGGGGGAAATTACTCTTATTTGGATATAGATAGAGCTGAATTAAGAGTGATTCATAGGTTTTTAGCTAATTCGATTACACAAAGAGGCAAGAACAAGGAAAAGGTAAATGAACAGGATTTGTTTTACCATATGTGTATTCGAGACCCACAAAGCGCTGTAAGTATACCGTATTGTGTGGGTTATTATTTATCAGCTATGGTTAGGGGGATGAGACCGCATAGCATAATAGGAGGTGGTATTTTTATTACTTTGATTGCTGAATATCTCGGTGTGGATATAAGTCGGGGGGGATTATTAGTGGAAGAACCAGAACCCCACGATACTATAGGTTTAAATGTATACCATGGAGCGAAAGTTTTGAAGAGGCGAAATAACACCGCAGTACAATACCATGGTAGACATCCACAGGTTGAGAGAAACCAACAGCAAGGTAATGTAGGAGGGGGAAATGAGATGCAAGAAATGCAAAGGTTTATAGCTTCACAGGAGTACGAAAATGCTAGACAGAGAGCATTTGAAGATTGGCAAGTTCATCAGAACCAAATCATAGCTCATTGCCAACATATAGGTAGAAACTATATTCCTACACCGAAACCCATATTCCCTTCCTGGTCTATAGAGATGCAACCACCATATCCTACGTATAACCCTGCCGAAGCATTCTATAGCACCTATGGTTATGCTTGGAACCCCTATTGGTATCAATATCATCCCTAGTCTACTTAGTTTTTTTTTATTTTGTAATTTGTAATGATTGATACGTTTAATACTTATGTTAATATTGTAATAGTTTTTATAATTTTCTAACTTTTATTCTTAGATTTTAATAATTTTTGAATGTGGGGTAATATACCAAACTTCAAAAATATGTATATATGTTTGCAGTTTATCTTATGTAAACAACAGGGTAAAACAACGCATTTTCAAAGACTGGCATTAAGTTCAGCAAAAGCAACTAATTTTGACGACAAGATGCAAAATATATGTGAAATAACAACAAGACGGAATGAATAAATGATGTGCACCATTTATCATTCAGCAAACAAACGCCAATATATTTGGAAACTTTGGTAAAAATTTAATCATTTTCACACAAATCACCCTCAATAATTTAAATTGTTACTGATTTCTTGCAAATGAGGGCATTGCAAGATCTTAAGTGTGAGAAGGGGTTAAATTCTTTCGGATTTTAAAATTTTTATCTTAAACACTTGGTTACCATTAAAAATACTAGTAAAGTAGTAGTTGTATTAGAATCTAGTGCTCTCTGATAATAAAGAACAGCCCTAGTCTTATATACTGACTACCCAATTCTAGTAAAAATTTTCAAAATTTTCAATTAAATGAACTCAAAATCATGTTTATACATATTTATGAACGATAAAACTAGGTTTTAACACCGAAATTATTGTTACCTCAGAAAGGACATAAATTGAGAAACAAACCAAAATGTTAAAATTCATTTAAAATGGAATAGAGGACGATAAAAAGGAAAATAAAAGCCAAGTGTGGGAAAATTACCAAGTTATCTTAAACATATGTCACATATTTCTGTAACAAATAACTGAAAATACTTTTGATTTGGACTAAACTAAACTGTTTTACCCGATGAAAGAAAAGAAGAGATGGATCTACACGATGAATCAATTCCATCATTAAAAGGAAGTAAAGTCTTCCGAAAAAGAAACGCGCTTCTTGGTTTAGGTCAAGAAGTTGTCGTCCAGACCAGCTGTAGGTTGACGAAAAATCTAGAAAAGTCATCACTAAAATCAGCAGGAAATCCACGGACCTCAGCATTAAACAGGGTCGCCAAGTGGTCAGATTTATCCTAACCATGAGAAGGATTTATCTCTTAAAATGGGGGGGCACCATGCAAATTAGCTGGATAAGACTAATAAATCAGATCCCCAGAAAGGATAATCTCCTTAAAAGATCAAAAATCAGCTTTTAAGCCTGATATTACTCAATCCTTGAGATTGACCTTAAAGATTGAGAATTACAAACTCATGGAATTCAATGATATCTAAACTCGAGCTTGAACGAGAAAATATTTTGATCAAAATTTCAAACCGATTTGTTTTCTGAAAACCCTATTCTCAATGCGTTCATTACCATTGAACGTAAAATCCTAGGAATTCACCTGGAATTCATTAGGTCACCTGAACTAAATCGGGTGTCAACCGTAAGAACGGTGGTTGCATAGCATGGTCAAAGACAGGACCTTGTGCCAGACCGAAAAATTATAAGGGTGAGCTTTACTATTGCTCCTACCAAGGATAGTAATTGCGTCCGACACATTATAGACCATAATTAAAAGCATGTCAGGGGACATTGCCTTAACAGTTGATTGTTCAATGCTTTCCTTTACAATCGGACGGTAGTTTACCAAAAGGTAATATACGGGACAAGTAAACTGGACGTGTTGCTTTCCAAATACAAGGTTAGCAAGTGGGTGACACAAAACCATAAGTTTTGAGCTAAAATTTTCAAATCTGAAACCCACCAAACCCACAAAAATATTTTGCAAACACCGGTGAAGGGTTATTCCAGAAAACTTATCTAGGGTAAAAGCTAGATTGAATTTTCAAAAGATCAAATATTTTAATAAAGATCCAATTTCCTTAAGGATCTACATTTTCATAGTCATGTGGGACTGTAAACCATATCGTTACTACCATTGTTTATACCGCCGTATAGAAATCACTGATGTACAAAGTGTGAAGAATAAAGAAGTGATTCTAGTATTTCAAGACGATATTGCTTGAGGACAAGCAACGCTTAAGTGTGGGAATATTTGATAATGCTAAAAACGAACATATATTTCATAGCATTATTCCTCAAGAAAGACAAGCTTTTAGTTGCAATTGTTCTATTTACAAGTGATATTCGTTTAAATAATAAAAGGTGAAGACAAAAGACAGATTCGACGAATTGAAGACGCAAACGACCAAAAAACTCAAAAGTACAAAAGACAATCAAAGAGGTTCCAATTATTGATAAGAAACGTCTCGAAATTACAAGAGTACAAGATTCAAAACGCAAAGTACAAGATATTAAATTGTACGCAAGGACGTTCGAAAATCCGGAACCGGGACATGAGTCAACTCTCAACGCTCGATGCAACGGACTAAAAATTACAAGTCAACTATGCACATAAATATAATATAATATATAAATAATTCTTAAAAATTATATATATATTATATTAATATTTAAAACCGTCGGCAAGAAAGACTCCAAAAGGGACTGAGCTGTATTTACAAACTCCGCGACTCGCGGAGTTTGAAGGCAAAATGTGCCGCGAGTCGCGGAGCCCCAATTTCTGCAACTCCCTATAAAAGCAACCGAATTCTGATCGCAAAAACCATATTTTTTTCTTCTTCTCTCATAAACGTATTATATATATATATATATATTATAATTTTAATTTTAATTTTAATTTTAATTCTAATAATAAGGGTATGTTAGCGAATGTTGTAAGGGTGTAAGTCGAAATTCTGTCCGTGTAACGCTACGCTATTTTTAATCATTGTAAGTTATGTTCAACCTTTTTAATTTAATGTCTCGTAGCTAAGTTATTATTATGCTTATTTAATCTGAAGTAATCATGATGTTGGGCTAATTACTAAAATTGGGTAATTGGGCTTTGTACCATAATTGGGGTTTGGATAAAAGAACGACACTTGTGGAAATTAGACTATGGGCTATTAATGGGTTTTATATTAACTAAACAATACCTTGTTAATTTAATATACAAACTTATAATTCGACGTATTTATATATAACCACATACGCTTGACTGGGTACGGTGGGCGGGATATCTATAAATACCAATAATTATTCATTTTACCGGATACGGAACTGAATTAATAGTTAATAGACTTGTTGAAACAGGGGTGAATTACATTCAAGGGTAATTGGTGTAATTGTTAACAAAGTAGTAAAACCTTGGTTTACACGCAGTCGATAACCTGGTGTATTCATTAAACAAAGTATTAAAACCTTGTTACAATTCGAATCCCCAATTAGTTGGAATATTTGACTTCGGGAATAAGAATAATTTGACGAAGGCTTTCGCTTTTTATATTTATGACTGATGGACTATTATGAAAAAAATCCGTATGGACATATTAAATAATCCAGGACAAAGGACAATTAACCCATGGGCATAAAACTAAAATCAACACGTCAAACATCATGATTACGGAAGTTTAAAAAAGCATAATTCTTTTATTTCATATTTAATTTCCTTTATTTTATATTTAATTGCACTTCTAATTATCGCATTTTTATTGTTATTTTATTTAATTGCACTTTTAATTATCGTACTTTTTAATTATTGCAAGTTTATTTTATCGCACTTTTATTATTCGCAATTTCATTATCGTTATTTACGTTACGCTTTAATTTAAGTCTTGTATTTATTTTTAATATTTTACATTTGGTTTTAACTGCGACTAAAGTTTTAAAATCGACAAACCGGTCATTAAACGGTAAAAACCCCCCTTTATAATAATAATATTACTTATATATATTTGTATTTTTATAAAAGTAAACTAATATAGCGTTAAGCTTTGTTTAAAGATTTCCCTGTGGAACGAACCGGACTTACTAAAAACTACACTAATGTACGATTAGGTACACTGCCTATAAGTGTTGTAGCAAGGTTTAAGTATATCCATTCTATAAATAAATAAATATCTTGTGTAAAATTGTATCGTATTTAATAGTATTTCCTGTAAAAATATAAGCTATTTCATATACACCCCACTGCACATCAGTATTCTTTTTATTATTATTATTATTATTATTGTTATTATTATTATTATTATTATTATTATTATCATCATCATTAGAAAAATCATTATTATTATTATTATCATTACAAGTATGATTATTTATATTATAACGAGTGTTATTAATAGGTAATTACTAAAATCATTATTATAAGTATCATTAACTGAAAAATTTATATTTTACAGTATTATTATAAATATCATTATTAATATCATTAATATAATTATTAACAATAATACCTTATTTAGTAATATTAAGTGTTATGATTATTATCATTTTTTTTCTTCGTAATATTACTAAAATTTCCATTTTAACAAACAAATGATATATACATATATAAAAAATATATTTAATACATAGAACATAACGAAAAGTAATATTTTATATAACAAAATAAATATATGAAAACATATATATTATTAATATAAAAAGTATATAACTAATAATTATATATATTGTTCGATTACAACTATGTATATTAATAAATATACCAATGATATAGGTTCGTGAATCCGAGGCCAACCCTGCATTGTTCAATTTAGTCATATGTATTTTTACTACAAAATACAGTATGGTGAGTTCATTTGCTCCCTTTTTACTCATTACATTTTTGGGCTGAGAATACATGCAAATGCTTTATTAACTGTTTTACAATATTTATATGCGTGAGTTCATTTGCTCCCTTTTACTCTTTATATTTTTGGGGCTGAGAATACATGCGCTGTTTTTATAACTGCTTTATTAAATGCTTTTGTAATATATTTTGAACTGTGAATACATGAAATGCTTTTATAAATGTTTGACGAGATAGACACAAGCAAAACATTCCTCGAATGAATTATTATACAGACAGAAGTTCTGTGGATTATTATTGAATCAGTTGGACGTTATAAATGCCACTAATTGTTGAGAATATTTTCCCCTGATTATTATTGCTTGGTAACCTAAGAATTAGAATCGGGTATGGCCCTAATTCAAGCGAATCCTAAAGGTAGCTACCGGGTTTAACACCCCCACCCAGAATGTTCACTAGACGGAAGGGCTAGTGGGCGTGGTGTTTAGTACTTCGAAGTTTATATGATTATTATACAGATGAGATGTTCTGTTTTGGGGATATTATTATGCGCATTATATGTTAAGGTCGGTTACCAAGCCAAGCTATGAAAGAAATGAAAAGTGAATGTTATGTATCGAGAGAATGATTTTATACACAGGTTATGAGTATGTTATTTTTGTGCACGAGATATGTGTACGATTACTAAGATTTATGAAAGATGATTTTGTACACGAAAAAAGTGTACTGTATTTAAAATATATTGCATGTACATTACAGGTGGGTATAGGATTCGGACCCATTTGTACCATGCAGGATTTAAATCTTGTGGTCTATCAAAAAGATGAATTTTATTGTTTTATAATAAACCTATGAACTCACCAACCTTTTGGTTGACACTTGAAAGCATGTTTATTCTCAGGTATGAAAGAAATCTTTCGCTGTGCATTTGCTCATTTTAAAGATATTACTTGGAGTCATTCATGACATATTTCAAAAGTCGTTGCATTCGAGTCGTTGAGTTCATCAAGATTATTATTAAGTCAATTATAGTTGAACATATTATAAAATGGTATGCATGCTGTCAACTTTTGATGTAATGAAAGTTTGTCTTTTAAAAACGAATGCAATGTTTGTAAAATGTATCATATAGAGGTCAAGTGCCTCGCAATGTAACCAAATGTAATGTATTCGTCCAGATGAATTAGGACGGGTCATTAGAGTTGGTATCAGAGCGGTGGTCTTAGCGAACCAGGTCTTGCATTAGTGTGTCTAACTAGTAGTTGTTTAGATGCATTAGTGAGTCTGGACTTCGACCGTGTCTGCATGTCAAAAGTTTTGCTTATCATTTAGTGTCGAAAATTATTTTCTTATCATCCTTAAAGTCTAGACACGTCTTACTGCCTCTATTGCATAGACTGTGTATAGATAAATTCATATCTTAGCGTATCTGTTATTGTTTCCTTTACCTGACAGTTTTCGTAGATTTCTCTGTAACTTATGGGATTTTAGTATTATATATGCATATGTAAATTATGTATTGCAGGGTACTAATCTACATTCTATAATCTATTTCTTATCGAAAAGTCCTTCATCTGATCGTACGAGATGAATCCCTCAACCAGTTCGAATTTCTCGGATTCCGACAGCTATTCCGATATGGAGTTTCACCTATCAGCATCACCAGAATGAATCAACCAATCAGTCATCCCCAATTCATCTATTGGGTTCGTAGTCGACTTAATCAATGGAGACGCGAAGAAGGCGATCCCTTCCACCAACCGAATTTACCTCTTGACGATGAACCTGAAACACTTACCGGCGAACCTGTTCGTAATACTATTTTCTCTCACATTTTCCGAATATCTCGCCAAGATTATATTCTATCTAAAATTCTAAACCTTATTCATTCACTCATTCCAACAGACAGTCATCCCGAAATAATAAAAGAAGTCAACAAACTTCGCGCTCGAAAAATAAATTTGGAGAATATGGTGCAAAATTTACCAGCTTCAGCAACATCACCGGCACCAACGGTACCATCAGTAATAGCACCATTACCATCAACAATCCATGCCTCAACATCTCATTCTGTACCTCGAGTATAATCATCGTTCAACGTATCGTTCTACATCAATTATCTTCGTTCTTCATGGCGATTAAGTAATCTCTAATGTTTTAAAGATTATGTATTCTAGTTCTAACGGTAAACCAAATGAGTTTGATATCATATTAACTCAATGAATCCATGATTACATCTGAAGAAAATATATATGTATATATGTTTTCATAAAGATTGTAATTAAAAATTCTTTCGTACAAAGTGTTAATCGTGAAAATATTTTAACGGGTAGGTAATACCCGAGGAATATTCATATTCACATTAATAAGTTACACTGTACATTATTCGAAGCTAATTCAACAGTCGTTTACTATCCTACTTACATCCATCGATATACAAATCCGTTCACCACAGAATAAACATATTCATCCAATTTCATATTTGGATTTTGATTTACCAGAATCCAACAAGTGGCATAATGAAGAAAACATTTGACAAAATAAAATTTGTTAGAAACAAACAAATTAACTATGAGAAATTTTGTTAAGAATCTTCGCTAACTGTTCCTAGCTAATTGCTCCTAGCTAACTGATTACATTTTATTTATCGCAATTTAATTATCGCAATTTACATTCTCGCAATTTTATTTATCGTCATTTAATTTCTGTTTTTTACTTTACGTACTTTATTTATCGTCATTTAATTTCTGTTATTTATTTTTACGCACTTTACATATCGGGACACGTATACAAGGTTTTAACATATCATATCGATGCATCTATATATATTATTTGGAATAACCATAGACACTCTATATGCAGTAATGCTGGAGTTAGCTATACAGGGTTGAGGTTGATTCTACAATAATATATATAGTTTGAGTTGTGATCGAGTCTGAGACATGTACACGGGTCACGATACGTATTAATTAATTTGAATATTATATATTAAACTATATATGAATGATTGGACTGTTAACTGTGGACTATCGACTGTGGAAGAATAATATTGGACAATTAAAATGAATTAAAATACTGATTATAACATATGAAACTAAATAATTCTTCAAGTTTGCCACTTGATTTCATCTTAAAACCTCATTTGTATCTTGACGATTCCAATCTGCGTTCAAACATTTCATAATTCTTGAAAACACCGCAATCGAGAGGATGAACCAACCGCACTTCATCTATGGAAGAAAAGATCGATGCATATAGTTATGCACTTGAAAACTCTCGAAAACTGAGTAAACGTTTAACGTGTAGCTGTGCTAATTCCTTTAGCGTTATTATTACCGAAAATAACTCTGCAATCTCTTTCCAAATTAACCAATTTTGTCACAGCTCCAGCAAGACAACTTCGACTTCTCGTTCGAAACAACCTTATTATAACCTTGATATATATGTTTGCTCTTTTATTGTTACCGGGGAACTTTTTATATTCCATCATATTACCAGCAGACGTACCAGCAACCTCGTTGCTCCTTGGCTTAAATCTCTTCGACAAAACACTATATTTATCTATTGAAGTCTTATCATGAACTCATCGGCATCTTGTAACAAGAATTGCTATACCAAGTATCGGGAAATCAGCAATCAGTATTTTGAATCTCGCAGCGTTTCTACATCAAAAGTTATATATACATATAACATTTATCTCTTAGAATTATGATCTCTCATTCTGAAACTCTGAACAAATCACAAGGACTAAACTTGTACATAAAGAATCCTGATGATTCTGTTTCTGATGAAATCTTTAGCGAATACCTTGCTCCTTAATCGCTCTATATCATCGTGAATGAAATTCTTCATCACAATTTGATTCTAAAATCCTAAGATATTATCGTATCTTTCATTATGAATATTCTCAATATTTCTGAAGATATCTTCATAAATATTCTCGTCCGATATTAATTATCTCTTCACACTATCTCTGATATATCATAAAGCAAACTATTTTAGTTTCTAAATTCTGAAAATTTCGAATTTAAATTATGAATGATTTTGAAGTAGTGTTGAAAATGAAGCATGAGTTAGTATAATATAATGACACTTGATCAACGTGATCATATTACAGTAAGTCATGCTGAGTTTCTAATGGAACGTGATAATTCACAGACTATAACATCATCATGTGCCATGTTACATGAAATGTCCCGTTCTTATTGATTAAAAACGTTCCATATTAATTGATTTCGTTGCGAGGTTTTGACCTCTATATGAGACGTTTTTCAAAGACTGCATTCATTTTAAAACAAACCATAACCTTTATTTCATCAATAAAGGTTTAAAAAGCTTTACGTAGATTATCAAATAATGATAATCTAAAATATCATGTTTACACACGACCATTACATAATGGTTTACAATACAAATATGTTACAACAAAATAAGTTTCTTGAATGCAGTTTTTACACAATATCATACAAGCATGGACTCCAAATCTCGTCCTTATTTAAGTATGCGACAGCGGAAGTTCTTAATAATCACCTGAGAATAAACATGCTTAAAACGTCAACAAAAATGTTGGTGAGTTATAGGTTTAACCTATATATATCAAATCATAATAATAGACCACAAGATTTCATATTTCAATACACATCCCATACATAGAGATAAAAATCATTCATATGGTGAACACCTGGTAACCGACATTAACAAGATGCATATATAAGAATATCCCCATCATTCCGGGACACCCTTCGGATATGATATAAATTTTGAAGTACTAAAGCATCCGGTACTTTGGATGGGGCTTGTTGGGCCCAATAGATCTATCTTTAGGATTCGCGTCAATTAGGGTGTCTGTTCCCTAATTCTTAGATTACCAGACTTAATAAAAAGGGGCATATTCGATTTCGATAATTCAACCATAGAATGTAGTTTCACGTACTTGTGTCTATTTTGTAAATCATTTATAAAACCTGCATGTATTCTCATCCCAAAAATATTAGATTTTAAAAGTGGGACTATAACTCACTTTCACAGATTTTTACTTCGTCGGGAAGTAAGGCTTGGCCACTGGTTGATTCACGAACCTATAACAATATATACATATATATCAAAGTATGTTCAAAATATATTTACAACACTTTTAATATATTTTGATGTATTAAGTTTATTAAGTCAGCTGTCCTCGTTAGTAACCTACAACTAGTTGTTCACAGTTAGATGTACAGAAATAAATCGATAAATATTATCTTGAATCAATCCACGACCCAGTGTATACGTATCTCAGTATTGATCACAACTCAAACTATATATATTTTGGAATCAACCTCAACCCTGTATAGCTAACTCCAACATTCACATATAGAGTGTCTATGGTTGTTCCGAAATATATATAGATGTGTCGACATGATAGGTCAAAACATTGTATACGTGTCTATGGTATCTCAAGATTACATAATATACAATACAAGTTGATTAAGTTATGGTTGGAATAGATGTGTTACCAATTTTCACGTAGCTAAAATGAGAAAAATTATCCAATCTTGTTTTACCCATAACTTCTTCATTTTAAATCCGTTTTGAGTGAATCAAATTGCTATGGTTTCATATTGAACTCTATTTTATGAATCAAAACAGAAAAAGTATAGGTTTATAGTCGGAAAAATAAGTTACAAGTCATTTTTGTAAAGGTAGTCATTTCAGTCGAAAGAACGACGTCTAGATGACCATTTTAGAAAACATACTTCCACTTTGAGTTTAACCATAATTTTTGGATATAGTTTCATGTTCATAATAAAAATCATTTTCTCAGAATAACAGCTTTTAAATCAAAGTTTATCATAGTTTTTAATTAACTAACCCAAAACAGCCTGCGGTGTTACTACGACGGCGTAAATCCGGTTTTACGGTGTTTTTCGTGTTTCCAGGTTTTAATTATTAAGTTAGCATATCATATAGATATAGAACATGTGTTTAGTTGATTTTAAAAGTCAAGTTAGAAGGATTAACTTTTGTTTGCGAACAAGTTTAGAATTAACTAAACTATGTTCTAGTGATTACAAGTTTAAACCTTCGAATAAGATAGCTTTATATGTATGAATCGAATGATGTTATGAACATCATTACTACCTTAAGTTCCTTGGATAAACCTACTGGAAAAGAGAAAAATGGATCTAGCTTCAATGGATCCTTGGATGGCTCGAAGTTCTTGAAGCAGAATCATGACACGAAAACAAGTTCAAGTAAGATCATCACTTGAAATAAGATTGTTATAGTTATAGAAATTGAACCAAAGTTTGAATATGATTATTACCTTGTATTAGAATGATAACCTACTGTAAGAAACAAAGATTTCTTGAGGTTGGATGATCACCTTACAAGATTGGAAGTGAGCTAGCAAACTTGAAAGTATTCTTGATTTTATGTAACTAGAACTTGTAGAATATATGAAGAACACTTAGAACTTGAAGAAAGAACTTGAGAGAGATCAATTAGATGAAGAAAATTGAAGAATGAAAGTGTTTGTAGGTGTTTTTGGTCGTTGGTGTATGGATTAGATATAAAGGATATGTAATTTTGTTTTCATGTAAATAAGCCATGAATGATTACTCATATTTTTGTAATTTTATGAGATATTTCATGCTAGTTGCCAAATGATGGTTCCCACATGTGTTAGGTGACTCACATGGGCTGCTAATATCTGATCATTGGAGTGTATATACCAATAGTACATACATCTAAAAGCTGTGTATTGTACGAGTACGAATACGGGTGCATACGAGTAGAATTGTTGATGAAACTAAACGAGGATGTAATTGTAAGCATTTTTGTTAAGTAGAAGTATTTTGATAAGTGTATTGAAGTCTTTCAAAAGTGTATAAATACATATTAAAACACTACATGTATATACATTTTAACTGAGTCGTTAAGTCATCGTTAGTCGTTACATGTAAGTGTTGTTTTGAAACCTTTAGGTTAACGATCTTGTTAAATGTTGTTAACCCAATGTTTCTAATATCAAATGAGATTTTAAATTATTATATTATCATGATATTATCATGTATGAATATCTCTTAATATGATATATATACATTAAATGTCTTTACAACGATAATCGTTACATATATGTCTCGTTTAAAAATCATTAAGTTAGTAGTCTTGTTTTTACATATGTAGTTCATTGTTAATATACTTAATGATATGTTTACTTATTATAGTATCATGTTAACTATATATATATCCATATATATGTCATCATATAGTTTTTACAAGTTTTAACGTTCGTGAATCACCGGTCAACTTGGGTGGTCAATTGTCTATATGAAACATATTTCAATTAATCAAGTCTTAACAAGTTTAATTGCTTAACATGTTGGAAACATTTAATCATGTAAATATCAATCTCAATTAATATATATAAACATGGAAAAGTTCGGGTCACTACATTACACGACTCTTACATTCTATCTAATCTCCAAACATATCAAGAACATATTTTTCTGAAAATTCTATCTTCTCCCTTGAATTCCGGAATTCAACCAAGATGACGTCAAAAGTTAAGACGAACTTTATTTTCTAAATTCAACCATGACTAGTCAAAAGTTATGATGAAACATGTCCTTCTCATTTCACTATTTAGTGATAGCTTCATTCGTACTATTCGAGTAATCGAATTATTTTATCTATATTACTCAATGATGATAAAACTCTATTTATCAGCTCATATTCGTCATGAAAACATTCTTATTGTTAGCCATGACGACCTCGATCAAATTTCGGGACGAAATTTCTTTAACGGGTAGGTACTGTGACGACCCGGAAATTTTCGACCAAATTTAAACTTAATCTTATTATGATCTCGACACGATAAGCAAAGTCTGTAATATTGAGTCTTAAAATTTTCGAACTAATTATATAGATTCAGTTAACCTATGACCATTCCCGACGATTCACGAACAGTTGCGTGTAAAGAAATATGTAAATAAATATATATGTAATATAAAAGTAAGTGTATATATTAATTTGAATTGATATAATACCATTTAATCATTTGGATAAAAAAAATGTAGAATCATATACCAAATAAAAACCTATTAAGTAATATATATATATATATATATATATATATATATATATATATATAGTATCTTAGAATATATACATATAATTATATATTCTAAAAACTTTGAATTACATTATCAAGAAGTACTCGTTTTATTGTTAACGAAGTTAAAAATGAATATTTAAATATTAATAATTGTGAATTAATATATGAATATACATATAAATCCTATATATAATATATTGTAGTATAAATAATTTATAAATATTATAGGTAGGAATTTATAATATTTATTTATATATAAACAATTACAAGTTAAAAAATAAAAAAATATATATATATATATTTGTTGTATTAATATTAATATTATTATTACTACTTTAATTATTCTTAATATTAATATTAGTATTGTTACTTGTAAGTAATATATAGATGTAAACAAATACAAATGTTGTTACATATCTCAATCAAGTGTTGGCTTTTTCCTGATCCCCATGATTTAGTGTCGACCGAATAAATTCTTATTTAAACCCGTGATGTGTGATTGAATAATTTGTGGTACTATTTTTCTTTTTCAAACCTCCACTAGTCTATATAATACACATATAGATAACATATATGCAACCCTACATCAACCATCAAAGTACCTATAAACTTCTTTGTGTTTCTATATTTTTATCCTTCTTCCTCTTTCTTTCGTTTACTGATTCAAGTCTCAAGACCCAAACCCACATATATAGTTTCAAACCCACGATCACCTTAACCGACATCTCAAATCGCAACACCACCTTCATTCACACCCCTTTGACATCAACCATCGAACACCACACCCAAACTGCCACCACCTCACCATGTTTGTAGTAAAGACCACCGGTACCACCACCAACACACAACCACCATCAACACTCTCCTGCAACTACTATCTATCACGACAAATACTAAACGTTCACTTTCTAGTCGACTGCCACCGTTACCAACAACCTACAGCTATTTTCTGTTTTGTTCAAATACCATACAAACCGAACACCAATGCCATCTTCTCTTTGTTTATTCTACTATTTGAGTATAATCAAGAACCCATCGTAACTTGATGCAACTTATTTGTTGCCTTCTATTCTGTTCTAAGTCGAAAACCATAAAGGAAAACCAACAAGTTCTTTTATTTTTCTTTTGCCTAGTCAACAACCAAACACCACTTGCAAGTACCACCTTGAAACACTTGTTCTTTTCTGTTATTGTCGATGCAAACATCAAAACTGAATTATTATTTTTTCGTTGCTTTCTGCTACTGCGAAGACCTCCTATTTTATAAACATATCTATGATGGGTTATTAAAGATAATGATATACTCCGTAACTTTTACACCTAGTGGACCATTATTTAAGTTTTAGTCATTGATTAGTAATGATAGATAAAATAATAAATTGATGATGATGCGTGTTAAAAAAAAAAAGGGTGAAAGTGATAGCTGGATACTGTAATCGAGCAAGATATACCATTAAAACCTTTAATTGATGGAACTTGGGTCAACATGTTCCTACTTTTATATTTGGGACGAATTGTAGTTGGGTTAAAGGACTTGGCCCGTAAACTTGTTTTAATAATCGGGCCGAGGTCATTTTTCTGTTGGGCCGAACAAATAGTATAAATACAAATGGGTTCATGTTAAATCACAAAAACGGAAATGGATTAGTGGTTAGGAGTTTGGTGTTTGCAAGTGAGCGGGAGGTCGCGGGTTCGAGCCCAGGCAGTGACATTTATTTGCTTTTAAAGGCTAGATACATTGAGGTATTCTTTTTATTATTATTATTATTATTATTATTATTATTATTATTATTATTATTATTATTATTATTATTATCATTAGAAAAATCATTATTATTATTATTATCATTACAAGTATGATTATTTATATTATAATGAGTGTTATTAATATGTAATTACTAAAAGCATTATTATAAGTATCATTAACTGAAAAATTTATATTTTACTGTATTATTATAAATATCATTATTAATATCATTAATATAATTATTAACAATAATACCTTATTTGGTAATATTAAGTGTTATGATTATTATCATTTTTTTTCTTCGTAATATTACTAAAATTTCCATTTTTAACAAACAAATGATATATACATATATAAAAAATATATTTAATACATAGAACATAACGAAAAGTAATATTTTATATAACAAAATAAATATATGAAAACATATATATTATTAATATAAAAAGTATATAACTAATAATTATATATATTGTTCGATTACAACTATGTATATTAATAAATATACCAATGATATAGGTTCGTGAATCCGAGGCCAACCCTGCATTGTTCAATTTATTCATATGTATTTTTACTACAAAATACAGTATGGTGAGTTCATTTGCTCCCTTTTTACTCATTACATTTTTGGGCTGAGAATACATGCAAATGCTTTATTAACTGTTTTACAATATTTATATGTGTGAGTTCATTTGCTCCCTTTTACTCTTTATATTTTTGGGACGGAGAATACATGCGCTGTTTTTATAACTGCTTTATTAAATGCTTTTGAAATATATTTTGAACTGTGAATACATGAAATGCTTTTATAAATGTTTGACGAGATAGACACAAGCAAAACATTCCTCGAATGAATTATTATGCAGACAGAAGTTCTGTGGATTATTATTGAATTAGTTGGACGTTATAATTGCCACTAATTGTTGTGAATATTTTCCCCTGATTATTATTGCTTGGTAACCTAAGAATTAGAATCGGGTATGGCCCTAATTCACGTGAATCCTAAAGGTAGCTACCAAGTTTAACACCCCCACCCAGAATGTTCACTAGACGGAAGGGCTAGTGGGCGTGGTGTTTGGTACTTCGAAGTTTATATGATTATTATACAGACGAGATGTTCTGTTTTGGGGATATTATTATGCGCATTATATGTTAAGGTCGGTTACCAAGCCAAGCTATGAAAGAAATGAAAAGTGAATGTTATGTATCGAGAGAATGATTTTATACACAGGTTATGAGTATGTTATTTTTGTGCACAAGATATGTGTACGATTACTAAGATTTATGAAAGATGATTTTGTACACGAAAAAGGTGTATTATATTTAAAAGATATTGCATGTACATTACAGGTGGGTATAGGATTCGGGCTCATTTGTACCATGCAGGATTTAAATCTTATGGTCTATTAAAATGATGAATTTTTTTATTTTATAATAAACCTATGAACTCACCAACCTTTTGGTTGACACTTGAAAGCATGTTTATTCTCAGGTATGAAAGAAATCTTCCGCTGTGCATTTGCTCATTTTAAAGATATTACTCGGAGTCATTCATGACATATTTCAAAAGACGTTGCATTCGAGTCGTTGAGTTCATCAAGATTATTATTAAGTCAATTATAGTTGGACATATTATGAAATGGTATGCATGCCGTCAACTTTTAATGTAATGAAAGTTTGTCTTTTAAAAACGAATGCAATGTTGACATCCCCATCTGTTCCAGGTATAGAAACCCTAGCCTGAACTATAAAATAGACGTATGCTATTTGAGTTTAGTACACGTTGGTTTGCGTGTATTGTACATGTTGGTTGCATGTATGTTAAAATAGGGGTACTTATTATAACGTTAAAGCTTAGTTACCAGGGTGCTCAATCTTGTAGAATATTTTGATAAACGTTTCTGGATGAAACAACTGAAATCTTGTGATCCACCTTTATGTACAGATTATGCAAAACATTAAAACTATGAACTCACCAACCTTTGTGTTGACACTTGTTAGCATGTTTATTCTCAGGTTCCCTAGAAGTCTTCCGCTGTTTGCTTATATGTTAGACAAGCTATGTGCATGGAGTCTTACATGACATATTTTTCAAGGAAACGTTGCATTCACCAAATCATCACCATGTATCTTATTTTGTCTGCATTGTCAATGGAAGTACTATTGTAAACTATTATTTACGGTGATTGTCTGTATGTAGAAATCATCAGCTGTCGAAAACCTTTGATTTAAATATTCATTTATGGTGTGCCTTTTCAAAAGAATGCAATGTTTACAAAACGTATCATATAGAGGTCAAATACCTCGCAATGAAATCGATGAATGACGTGTTCGTCCATATGGATTTGGAGCGATCGTCACAAAAATATACATACTAATATTTTCATAAAAATTGTAATAAAATTCTCTTGTACAAAATATTATTTGTGAAACTTTTAACGGGTAGGTAATACCCAAAAGATATATAAATTCACAAATAATAAGTTACATTCTTCGATTCTGATTCAACAAATCATCAACTATACTCACTACTTTCACAACGATATACATTCTTTCCTAGAAATCAAAACAACCATTCGCATTCAAATTTGATTACATATTCTGATTTTGAAAAATCAGAATCCAAGTCAAGATTTAACAGAAAACATAACTCTTAGATTCTTACATATTTTAAAGCTATACTTTGACTTCAAAACTGTACTAGAACATCATATGTATACATATAACATTCATCTCTTAGAATTATGAGCATTCATTCTGAAATTCTAAAAAGCAACCAGTCTAGGAATCAATACCTTGAATGTTGAAAAAGCTGATGAAGCAGCAAAAACTGTAAACGACTTTAACAGTCAACAGTTTGATGATAAAGAATTGTGTGTTGGCAAAGCTCAGAAAAAGAGAAAGTTTAGAACTGGAAAACGGAATGAGCAAAACATGAAGGAGGCTATGGACAAATCACAAAGACTAAACCTGCCTTCAAAGAATCCAAATGATTCAGTATCTGCTGAAGATATTAACGAATACCTTGCTTCTGACTCTAAACTTTTACGGACAAATCTTCTTCATCATCCTTCGATATTAGAAATTTTAAGATATCATCGGATATTTCATTATAAATATCCTCGATATTTCTGAAGATATTTTCATAACTATCCTTATCTGAAATCATTTATCTCCTCGCGTTATCTGTATTACATCATAAAGGAAACTGTTTAGTTTCTATATTCTGTAAACCTTCGAGTTTAAATTATGAATATTTTGAAGCAGTGTTGGGAACTGAAGCATGAGTTAGTATAATATAATGACACTTGATCAACGTGGTTATATTACAGTAAGTCATGCTGAGTTTCTAATGGAACGTGATAAGGGTTCACAGATCATGCCTTCATCATGAACCATATTACATAACTCTTTCATTCTATTTAACCTCTAAAACATATCAAGAAAATATTTTCTTGATGATTCGGTCTTTTTCGGATATTCTAGTAATTTGACAAATTAAATCGTGCTATTACCTTTCCTTTCTGCTTTGTATATTAAGATTATTCGAAACTCCATACCTACGAATTCTGGACCATTATTCGCTTGATTTAAAGTCGGGAAGATAAAACAAAAGCATGAAGCTTCAAAATATCAATGGAAGTATAAATCACAGTAAATTGGAGAGAGTATTAACTGTGGATTTCAATGATTATGGAAAGACAGAAGCAGAGACATCGAAATACAAGGGAAGATATAAAATCCAACAACCACCCAGAAATTATAAACCGTATATATCGATGAATATAGCAATATAAATACAAGGGAGGACTAAAAACACTATAAAACCAAGAGTATAGTAGAAGTGAATAGATTCTTCTGGCGGCAGATGGAAAAGAAGAATGACAGATATGAAAGTTAGGAGTATATCAAGAATCAGAACTGGATGGAGCATATTGACGAATACTTTAAAATGCGAGTTGAGGGAGGAAGAATAGAAGGTGAGCTGTGGAAATAAAGAAACGAAAGGAATGGATTTATAAAAAAAAAAAAATCTGACAGAGCAATCGTGACAGGTTATCGCATTTAATCAAAGAAGATCATAATTTCCTTATTTACCGAAGAATCAAATCATATTACGAAAATTTTCTCTAAATCCCTTGAACTTCGGAAATCAATCCTATATACGTCAAAAGATATGACGAATCTACATTTATTCATTTCACTCTTTTGTGATAACTTCACTCGTACTCTTCACAAAATCGAATTGTTTTATCTATATTACTAAATGATGATAAAACTCTAATTTTCAGCTCGTATGCGTCATAAAAACATACTTATTGTCAGCCATGACCATACCAATCAAATTTCGGGATGAAATTTCTTTAACGGGTAGGTACTGTGACAACCCGGAAATTTTTGACCAAATTTAAACTTAATCTTTATATGTTTCCGACATGATAAGCAAAGTCTGTAATATTGATTCTCAAAAATTTTGAACTAATGTTATATATTCAGTTAACCTTTGACTATTGACTGACGATTCACGAACATCTATTTGTAAATATATATATATATATATATATATATATATATATATATATATATATATATATATATATATATATATATATAAATTGGAATATTAATTATTTATAAATAACTTGCAATGTGTATTTAAAAACTGATTTATGTATATTAAATAAAGATATATACATATATATAATTTCAAGTTATTTAGTAAACGATAGTAACATTCGTTTATTGATTCGATTGACATTTAGATAAGTTAACTAAAGCGTTTAAGATGAACCAGTAAAACACTAATTTGCTACAGTATTTTCGAATTGCTACAGTACCCGAAAAGCTACAGTGTTTTCGAAAATCACTATTTGTTACAGTAACTTTGCTACAGTAAAACACTATTTCAAAATAAAAATGTATATGTGTATATGTATATGTATATACTACGAGACGATGATTTATAGAAGCAAATAACCAAAACACGTAATTGATTAAAGCTACACTTCGAGTGACATAGTTTATCAATGATTAAGTTTAATTTTTGATAAAGGTACACGTCGCGTAACGAAAAGTACTGGTTTTCTAAGCGTACGAAAATGCGTTTGAGAAATCGGAACCGGGACATAAGTCGAGTGACAATGTACGAGCCATTGGAACAAAAATTACAAGTCAACTATGCACATGAATTTAATATAATATATAATTAATTATAAGGCACGTCTCGTCTTGTTGAACAATTGTCAAAGTTGACTGTCATATCATGTTTTAAAGCTTTATAAACACTATAATCTGATTTTACAAGTATTGGAAAACTATATGAAATAATAAAACATGTTTGATTGCCATGATAATTCAAATATAATATAGCTCATGAAATAAATAATATTTTGAGTTTGATAAACTATAATTTCGTTCAATTATCAAGACTTATACTATGTTAATAAACATGTATAGATTTAAAGATCATATTGGGTCAGTTTGACTTTTGAGATGACTTTTGTTAACTATTGCTTGTCGGTCTCGAGCATTAGGATTGTGATACACTATGACCCAACCTAGCTTATTAGACATGTATTGACCAACATATGTTCTCTAGGTTGAGATCTACGATTAATTTTGCATTCCGAGTTTCGGTCACATTTCAGTGAATGACCTTATGTGCTGCTAAGGTGAGTTTCATTTGCTCCCTTTTTAAATGCTTTTGCAATATATATTTTTGAGCTGAGAATACATGCACTTTATTATAAACACAATGGATACAAGTATATACTAAATTCTACACTGAGTTTGAACCGAAAATCCCTTAGCTTTGGTAACTAGTAACTGCCAGTTATAAGAACTGGTGGGCGCGAGTAGTAGTATATGGATCCATAGGGCTTGATATCCCCGTTAGAGCTAGAGCGCTAGCCTTTTAACGGACATATGCTATTTGAGAAGCGTACACGTTGGTTTGCGTGTATTATTAAGATGATTATACAAAGGGTACAAATTATATATACGTTAAATTTAGTTACCAGGGTGCTCAATCTTGTAGAATATTTTGATAAACGTTTCTGGATGAAACAACTGAAATCTTGTGATCCACCTTTATGTACAGATTATGCAAAATATTAAAACTATGAACTCACCAACCTTTGTATTGACACTTGTTAGCATGTTTATTCTCAGGTTCCCTAGAAGTCTTCCGTTGTTTACTTATATGTTAGACAAGCTATGTGCATGAAGTCTTACATGGCATATTTTTCAAGAAAACGTTGCATTCACCAAATCATCACCATGTATCTTATTTTGACTGCATTGTCAACGGAAGTACTATTGTAAACTATTATTTACAGTGATTGTCTATATGTAGAAATCTTCAGATGTCGAAAACCTTTGATTTAAATATTCATTTATGGTGTGCCTTTTCAAAAGAATGCAATGTTTACAAAACGTATCATATAGAGGTCAAATACCTCGCAATGAAATTGATGAATGACGTGTTCGTCCATATGGATTTGGAGCGATCGTCACATATTGTACGAATTTGTTACACTTCACTTTCTGCTTTATATATTCTTGTTTGATACTTCTAGCTCGAATATTGTTGTCGACTCTTTCCATGGTATATAACAATCATACCATCTTCTGCATCAAAACCCTACACCACTTTAAAACAAAATTTGATCAGTTATTATTACGGTATCACTCACAATATATACATAATTACATATACGAAGCACATAGAGGGAGAGAGAGTTATAGATTTACATTCACCACTCACCTTTTCTCCACTTTATATTTTTCTGTTGAAGTCATGAACCCAAAACACCATTTCAGCTGTTTATCGTACCTGTACGAAACCAGACAACCATCAAACCCATAACCATCTGATCACCACCACCTTCACAAGTCTACTATCTGTTTCTGTTCTATTTAGTAATTAAACCACCACTATCTCTCTCACTCTTTACATCTGTTAATGTTTCATGTTCCAAACAACCCATTTGAACTGTTGCTATTGTTTTTTTATTCCTGTTTTTCTGTCGCAACCCAAACCATCACCACCCTTCTGCCTGGAGGTCACGACTGCAACAATTACTGCTGTTTCCTTGTCTGTTTTCTGTATAAACAAGCACGAAGAAGAAGTAATAAAGATAATGACTGTTGATAGATACAGATGATGATCGAACTACAGCTTACCCTATTTTTTTTCTTGCCTGCTTCGATGAAACCCCATGTTCATCTTCTTCAACTCAATCCTTACTACTGTAAGATGTCGAAAACCCTAAAACACAAAACCGTTATAAATTGAATAGGGGCAAACAAGATTATATATCCATAGTGATTTGGCGTGTTTTGTTTTGTGGCCGACATATTAATCAGATAAACCACTTATTAAAGGTATCCAAGAAAAACACGTGAAGCCAATTCATCATTTATCTATTTTTAAAAGAACCGAAAGTTTTCTTTATTATATCACAGCTGGTCGATGATTGAGCCGTATATTTTATAATTTTGTTGGACTGAGATTCAGTCAAATCGTTGGGCTGTTTAAATGGACTTATGTTTCTGTTGGGCCAGACGAGTATGGAACTTTGTTAACGGGCTGTTTGTTTAGACTTATATAATTTAGAGTTTTGGGCCGTGACTCATCTGTTGTTTACTGTTGGTTCGAATCCACCTTAATGGTATTGATGATGAAGACTGACGTGACCTTGTGGAGAATAAAAGTGTTGAGCAATTAAAGAAGATAATAATTTGATGACGATGATAAATTGATATAATCTAGAATGATAATGATTAGGATTATTATTTCATGGGGTTAAGGTTATGATTTTATGTGGAAGAAGATGATAACGATATATGTTGATATATGAGGATGATAACGATGATGATGAAACACGATTAAGGTTAGGATGAATAAGTTATGATTTTATGTGTTTGAAGATGATAATAAACCGAAGTAATCTAATTATTAGTTGCTGCTACGTTATTAGGTTATTACCCAGGAGTCCATCGAATATACTTACAGGGTTAGTGGATTAATGGATCAGGAAGTTTAATGTAACATCCCAAATATTTAAGGTATTATTTTATGTAAATTTTTTTTATTGCTAAGAAATTAAATGGTAAAGGTTATTTTATGTTAAATGGATAAAAGTTAAGTTTATTGGTTAAGTTAAGAAGGACTAATAGTGCAAAGTTAGAATTAAGGACCTCCTTAACTATAGATGTGATGGGGAGGGTAGAAAGTGTAAATAAGCCAAAGTTATTTTAAATAAAAGAAATCAAATGCTGGAAATCTAGTTTTATTCACAAAAAAAAATAATACAGAAAGCCTCCTGTATATGTGTGTGTGTCGATTTTAGAGGGAGAAGAAGAAGGAAACCATAAATTGATAAAAGTGTGTTCATGCAAGCTCAAATTGGTGAAATTTAAGATATTCTAAGCACACTAGCAAGCCTTAATTCTTCTTATTTCTCTTCTTGTGCACAAATTAGGGTTCTTAAACTCTAAAAGTCAAGGTATGGATTTTGTGTCCAAGTATTGCTTATATGGTGTGTTTATGATGAGTTTTATGCTTAAATAGTTGCTAGTTGTTGAATTGTGCACAATTGTTTGAGTTAGAATGTAATTGTTATTGATTTTGGAAGAGGAATTATGTATAGACTTGCATGATGGATTTTTGTTATGAATATGGTGAATTTGGTGATGTTCTAGTTAAGTTTCTAGTCATGCACACCAAGTGTTTGTTAAAATGTCTCAAAGAGATGATTATGTGTTCTAGCTAGAAATTGTGATGAAGGATGTTCATGTATGAACTTTTGTTATAGTTGTAAGTTATAGAAATTGATAATTTGATAATTTAATGGTGTTAGTAATGAAATTGGATTACTATGCACATTTGATGATTAATGAAAGGATTAAAGAAAAAGTTGCATGATAGAGCTAAAAGGGATGAGTTAGTAATGTACATGATTAAAATGTGATGTTGAATTGGTAACATTGTCATCTTAGGAAAAATGAGATTTTAAGGCTACTTGTATGCTTGTTGTGATTAGGGGGTTAAATGTGTGTGTAAGTATGAAAAGATGTAATGATTCAAGAAAGTTGTGTTTTTGATTGAGTTATGTGATTAATGGGATTAGCTCATGTATAGGTGCTAATCAAGGAAAAGAGATTTCAAGTGATCAAGGAAATTCAATTAAGCAAGGTGAGTTCATAGGGGGTAATATGGGCGGGTCAAGAGTGGCTTAGTGTTCTCGGATTGCATCCGTGCAAGAGAGAAACGACTAAGTGCACTAGTTATGTAGCTTAGATAGAACTATTGGGTTAACCTAATAGTTGTATCTATGGTTGATGTTTAGCTTAGGCAAGGTTATTACATTGCTAGTAATCTTGCCTATGGTTTGTGTTAGCTTAGACACATTAAGTGTCTATGTATGAGATGATGATAGCTTAGGCATATTTAGTATGTCTATGGTTAGCTTAGGCATGATTACTAGGTTCGGCCTAGTAAGTCATGTCTATGGTATGAATGAATTGGATCCGAATGTATGCAAGCAACCAATGGGTTGAAGGATAAGTGTTATGATTTGTGCCCAAATGTTTTGTGCTTTGTGTTTTATTACTTTCCTATAACTCACTAAGTGTAAAAACTTACCCCCATGATGTTTTATGTTTTAGGTACTAAAGTCCATCGTGAAGGTAAGGAACCCATGTGAAGCACTTGAGGAGCATTGGCACTATAGTAAGTGGTATTGCAAGTCTTTCTTAAAATCTAGCTCTACGATTACCGCTTACCAACGCCGAACGTTTTGTATGTGTCATTGATGTCGTCGTTTAACTTTTGGGACCAAATGTGAATTTGAAAGTAAAAACATGTTTTTGTAGTTTATTTGGTCATTGTAATGTCTGATGATGAATTGAAAGTGGTTTATGAGATTGGGTTATTGAAGTGTTCATGATTTGTGGTTTAGATAAAATGTTGCAGGTCAGGCCCTGGGCCCGTTATATGTCGCGCCGCGGCAAGAGGCTCCGCGCCGCGGCAATGGCCTAGTATTGGTAACAGTAACTGAGTTAAGAAGTGCAATTTTTCCTGTTATGTATCGCGCCGCGACAAGGCAAGCCGCGCCGCGGCGATTGCCCTGTCTGGGCAGTAACTTAGTTTTTCAAAAAAAAAAAAAAAAAAAAAAAAAAAAAAAAAAAAATTTACTCGTTCTAAGGCGTTAAAAGTTGGTATCAGAGCTGAGGTTTAAGGGACTTGGATAACCCACGATAGGGATTATCTAGGCTTAAACCATTGTTGTGAAAGGATAAGCGGTTTAGGACTTGCATAAGTGTTTAAGTCGTATAGTTGTGCCATGCTCCATAGGGTAGAGTCATTGACAAGACCCATAGAATAATGAATAAGATTACGAATTGGTTTATGTAAGGAGTTTGATACTCGCTAGCCATGATGTCGTGGTAGACTAGATGTGTAATGAAATGATGTAATAACAACAGGCCATTGCTATTACTTCATTCTAGTACACATGGACGTCTACTATGGTCATGGTGAATCGAGTTAGGAATTCTTTCAGATTGTTTGGTTTTGATGAATAATGGTGTTACCGGTATTTGAACTAATGGGTTGAATGTAATTTTCAGAATGGCTATTGTATCACCAAACCGAGGTCAAGATGAGGATGATGAGTACGCCCGCACCCCATCCACGGAGTCTATAGAAGACTCTCAAAACGAATCGGAAGAAGTTAACATGCCAAATGACATTTCGGGGCAAATAGGGCAAGCTTTGATACGTTATACCCCAACCTTGTTAGAAAAGATCAAGACATTGATCAATGATCAATTAGATGAGAAGTTAAAGACTCTTATTGCTAATAACCCTACCTTAAGAGGTGAAGGCGGTAGTGGGGTAAGACAAGAAGAGGTAGAAGCCCCAAAGAAGAAGGATGATCGTTTTGAATACAAGAACTTTGCAAATTGCCATCCCCCCGAGTTTCATGGTAAGGTTGACCCAATCGTTAGTCAAAGGTGGATAGACGAAATTGAAGAAACTTTTATGTTATGTGAATGCCCCGAGCATTTAAAGGTAATTTATGCGGCACATCAAATGAAGGGTAGTGGTTATGAGTGGTGGAATTTTATAGTTAAGTCTCATGGGCGAGACGTAGCTACAAGTTTCTCATGGGACAAATTCCGTGAAATGTTTATGACTCAATTTGCTCCGCCCGCCGAGGTTAGTAGGTTGAAATCCGAGTTTATGAATATAGAGCATGGAAGTAAGTCGGTGACCGAGTTTAATGCTGAGTTCAATGACAAGTCTCGTTTTTGTCCGGACTTCGTGTCAAGTCCCAAGTTGATGATGGATCATTATCATGAAAAGTTAAATCCCGAGATAAGTGAATTTATCGACAAGAGCACTTATAAGACCTTAGCCGAGATGATGAATAGAGCACTTGTTAGAGAGCATGAACTTAGGAAGAAGGCGGCGTTTAAACGGAAGTTAGATCAAGACTCTAAGGCGATGCATAATGTTAGTCCGAAGAAGGGTAAGTTTGGTTCCGAATCCCCGCACAAGTCAAAAGGGGGTTTTGTGTCGGGTAAGAGCGGTGGGAAAGAAGCCAAGTTGTGTACTAGATGTGGTAAAAATCATACGGGTGAATGTAAAGCGGGTACCTCCGATTGTTACTCTTGTGGAAAGCCAGGACATAGGGCCGCCGAATGTCCTAAGAAAGGTAAGCAATGTTATTATTGTTTTGAGAAAGGTCACTTTCAAGCCGAATGTCCGGAATACAAGAAGGATTTAGCTAGTGGTAGTGTTAAGAAAGAGGTTAAGACGGAACCAAAGACTAGTGATAGCCGACCAAGGGCCCGAGCTCATCAGATTACCGCACTCGAAGCGAAGGAGTCCCAAAATGTGGTGTCAGGTACCTTTATTGTAAACTCTTTACCTGCGCATGTTTTGTTTGATTCCGGTGCTACGCGGTCGTTTGTATCATATTCTTTTTGTAAGCATTTTAATATGACCCCAAGTATGTTAGAACACCCATTAGAGGTTGAAATAGCGGATAATAAGACCGTGATGGTGTATAGTATCATTAAGGGGTGTGAAATTATTTTGGATGATGAAAAGTTTGTCATTGATTTAATACCCATGCAAATGGGGGAATTTCAAGTAATTGTGGGCATGGATTGGCTAGATGACAATGAGGGGATAATTTTGTGTCGTAAGAAAATAGTGTTAGTTCAATCACCAAGTGGAAAAGTTATATGGATTTATGGGGAACGAGCTAGGCGTGCAATTCCTATATGCACATATGCTAAGGCTAAAAGATTTTTGTCTCATGGGTGTTGTGCGTTTTTGGCACATGTTGTTGATGATTCGAAAAAGGTTGTTGAATTAGATGATGTACCAATAGTTAACGAGTTTCCGGATGTGTTTCCAAGTGAATTGCCCGGTGTACCTCCCGAGCGAGAGGTAGAGTTTAGAATAGATTTGATACCCGGGGCCACGCCAATTGCCAAAGCTCCCTATCGATTAGCCCCGTCGGAAATGAGAGAAATGATGACTCAATTACAAGATTTGATAGATAAAGGTTTTATACGTCCTAGTAGTTCACCTTGGGGAGCTCCGGTTTTATTTGTGAAAAAGAAGGATGGAACTATGAGAATGTGTATTGATTATCGAGAATTGAATAAAGTCACTATTAAGAACAAGTACCCGTTGCCAAGGATAGACGATTTGTTTGATCAACTACAAGGTGCTAGTTTCTTTTCAAAGATAGATTTAAGGTCGGGTTACCATCAATTGAAGGTGAGGGAAGAAGATGTCCCTAAAACGGCTTTTCGAACAAGGTATGGTCATTATGAGTTTGTGGTTATGCCGTTTGGATTAACAAATGCTCCGGCCGCGTTTATGGATTTGATGAATAGAGTTTGTCGACCGATGCTTGATAGGTTTGTAATTGTGTTCATTGATGACATTTTGGTATATTCTAAGAGTGAAGAGGAACATACGGTACATTTAAGACAAGTATTAGAGACTTTAAGAAGAGAAAGATTGTTTGCTAAGTTCTCTAAGTGCGAGTTTTGGCTTCGTGAAGTTCAATTTTTGGGCCATGTCATTAACAAGAAGGGTATTTGTGTTGATCCGGTGAAGATAGAGGCAATTATGAGATGGGAACCACCTACGAATCCTACCGAGGTTAGGAGTTTTCTAGGTTTAGCGGGGTATTATCGGCGATTTATACAAGATTTTTCTAGAATAGCCACCCCACTCACCAAGTTGACTCGTAAAAGTGTGCCATGGAAATGGGAAGAAAAGCAAGAACAAGCGTTTCAACTCCTTAAGGAGAAGCTTGTTCAAGCGCCCATATTGGTTTTACCGGAAGGGAATGAGAACATGACGGTTTATTGTGATGCTTCTAAGAAAGGCTTAGGGTGTGTATTGATGCAAAATGGGAAGGTCATAGCTTATGCTTCCCGACAATTGAAGGAACACGAGAAACGCTATCCTACGCATGATTTAGAATTGACGGCCGTGGTTTTTGCTCTAAAGATTTGGCGTCATTATCTTTATGGTGTTAAGTTTTCCATTTATACCGATCATAAGAACTTAAAATATTTATTTGATCAAAGGGATCTGAATGATAGGCAAAGGAGAGGTCTCGATTTGGTGAAAGATTATGATTGTGAGATCTTATATCACCCCGGAAAAGCGAATGTAGTAGCGGATGCTCTTAGTAGGAAGTCAAGTCATCAACCGATTAAGATAACAAGCTTGGCTATGGTAATATCACCTCAAATATTTGATGATATTCGTGTTGCACAAGGTGAAGCATTATCGCCCGAAAACGTGAGAAAAGAAAGAATCAAGGGGCAAGTTGACGATTTTGTGGTAGATTCTCGTGGTTTAAGGCTTAGATATGGGAGAATTTGGGTACCTTTGCAAAGTGATGTTAGAAGTGAGCTCCTTGACTTAGCTCACAAGTCTAAGTATTCGATTCACCCCGGTGCTACGAAAATGTATAGAGATTTAAGGAAAGACTATTGGTGGCCGGGAATGAAGAGGGATATAGTTAAGTATGTGCACAAGTGTCTTACTTGTCTTCAAGTGAAAGCCGATCATCAAATGCCCTACGGTAAAATGCAACCTTTAGAGGTACCGGTGTGGAAATGGGAGCATATTACGATGGATTTAGTGACTAAGTTGCCTAAGACCCCTAGACAACACGATGCAATTTGGGTTATTGTTGATAGATTGACTAAGAGTGCATTATTTTTGGCAATAAGAGAAGCTTCGTCGTCGGAAGCAATGTCAAAGTTATATATGAAAGAAGTTGTTGCAAGGCATGGAGTGCCGGTTTCTATTGTTTCGGATCGAGACACCCGATTTACATCGCGATATTGGAGAAAGTTTCAAGAGGAAATGGGTACTAAGTTACATGTAAGTACCGCGTTTCACCCGCAAACGGATGGTCAAAGTGAGCGGACTATACAAACTCTCGAGGATATGTTAAGAGCATGTGTTATCGATTTTGGTGGTAGTTGGGATGCTCATTTACCATTAGTTGAATTTTCATACAACAATAGTTATCACTCTACAATTGGAATGGCACCATATGAGATGTTGTATGGAAAGAGGTGTAGAACCCCGATTTGTTGGGGCGAAGTAGGTCAACGGGAATTAGGAAGCACGGAAATAGTACAACAAACCACCGAGATGATTGACCAAATTCGTGAAAGAATAAAGGCGGCACAAGATCGACAAAAGTCTTATGTAGATAAAAGGAGAAAACCGATAGAATTTCAAGTAGGTGATAAAGTGATGCTAAAAGTTTCTCCATGGAAAGGCATCATTCGTTTTAGAAAGAGGGGAAAATTGGGTCCAAGGTTCGTGGGACCATTTGAGATAGTGGCGAAAGTTGGGAAGGTAGCCTACCGTTTGGCTCTACCCGATGAATTGAGTAATATACATGACACGTTTCACGTGTCACAATTGAGGAAATGTTTGGCGGATGAATCAACCTATGTTCCTTTGAATGAAATTGAGGTCGATAATAAGTTAAGGTATGCGGAAAAGCCGATAAAAATTATGGATCAAAAGGTTAAGCACTTGAGGAATAAGTCGGTAATATTATTGAAGGTATTATGGCAATTTAGAAAAGGTTCCGAGTGTACATGGGAACCCGAAGAATGGCTCTTGAAGTATTATCCGTCGTTGCATCAAGAATGGTTCGCGAGGACGCGAACGATCCAAGAGGGGGAGAGTTGTAACATCCCAAATATTTAAGGTATTATTTTATGTAAATTTTTTTTATTGCTAAGAAATTAAATGGTAAAGGTTATTTTATGTTAAATGGATAAAAGTTAAGTTTATTGGTTAAGTTAAGAAGGACTAATAGTGCAAAGTTAGAATTAAGGACCTCCTTAACTATAGATGTGATGGGGAGGGTAGAAAGTGTAAATAAGCCAAAGTTATTTTAAATAAAAGAAATCAAATGCTGGAAATCTAGTTTTATTCACAAAAAAAAATAATACAGAAAGCCTCCTGTATATGTGTGTGTGTCGATTTTAGAGGGAGAAGAAGAAGGAAACCATAAATTGATAAAAGTGTGTTCATGCAAGCTCAAATTGGTGAAATTTAAGATATTCTAAGCACACTAGCAAGCCTTAATTCTTCTTATTTCTCTTCTTGTGCACAAATTAGGGTTCTTAAACTCTAAAAGTCAAGGTATGGATTTTGTGTCCAAGTATTGCTTATATGGTGTGTTTATGATGAGTTTTATGCTTAAATAGTTGCTAGTTGTTGAATTGTGCACAATTGTTTGAGTTAGAATGTAATTGTTATTGATTTTGGAAGAGGAATTATGTATAGACTTGCATGATGGATTTTTGTTATGAATATGGTGAATTTGGTGATGTTCTAGTTAAGTTTCTAGTCATGCACACCAAGTGTTTGTTAAAATGTCTCAAAGAGATAATTATGTGTTCTAGCTAGAAATTGTGATGAAGGATGTTCATGTATGAACTTTTGTTATAGTTGTAAGTTATAGAAATTGATAATTTGATAATTTAATGGTGTTAGTAATGAAATTGGATTACTATGCACATTTGATGATTAATGAAAGGATTAAAGAAAAAGTTGCATGATAGAGCTAAAAGGGATGAGTTAGTAATGTACATGATTAAAATGTGATGTTGAATTGGTAACATTGTCATCTTAGGAAAAATGAGATTTTAAGGCTACTTGTATGCTTGTTGTGATTAGGGGGTTAAATGTGTGTGTAAGTATGAAAAGATGTAATGATTCAAGAAAGTTGTGTTTTTGATTGAGTTATGTGATTAATGGGATTAGCTCATGTATAGGTGCTAATCAAGGAAAAGAGATTTCAAGTGATCAAGGAAATTCAATTAAGCAAGGTGAGTTCATAGGGGGTAATATGGGCGGGTCAAGAGTGGCTTAGTGTTCTCGGATTGCATCCGTGCAAGAGAGAAACGACTAAGTGCACTAGTTATGTAGCTTAGATAGAACTATTGGGTTAACCTAATAGTTGTATCTATGGTTGATGTTTAGCTTAGGCAAGGTTATTACATTGCTAGTAATCTTGCCTATGGTTTGTGTTAGCTTAGACACATTAAGTGTCTATGTATGAGATGATGATAGCTTAGGCATATTTAGTATGTCTATGGTTAGCTTAGGCATGATTACTAGGTTCGGCCTAGTAAGTCATGTCTATGGTATGAATGAATTGGATCCGAATGTATGCAAGCAACCAATGGGTTGAAGGATAAGTGTTATGATTTGTGCCCAAATGTTTTGTGCTTTGTGTTTTATTACTTTCCTATAACTCACTAAGTGTAAAAACTTACCCCCATGATGTTTTATGTTTTAGGTACTAAAGTCCATCGTGAAGGTAAGGAACCCATGTGAAGCACTTGAGGAGCATTGGCACTATAGTAAGTGGTATTGCAAGTCTTTCTTAAAATCTAGCTCTACGATTACCGCTTACCAACGCCGAACGTTTTGTATGTGTCATTGATGTCGTCGTTTAACTTTTGGGACCAAATGTGAATTTGAAAGTAAAAACATGTTTTTGTAGTTTATTTGGTCATTGTAATGTCTGATGATGAATTGAAAGTGGTTTATGAGATTGGGTTATTGAAGTGTTCATGATTTGTGGTTTAGATAAAATGTTGCAGGTCAGGCCCTGGGCCCGTTATATGTCGCGCCGCGGCAAGAGGCTCCGCGCCGCGGCAATGGCCTAGTATTGGTAACAGTAACTGAGTTAAGAAGTGCAATTTTTCCTGTTATGTACCGCGCCGCGACAAGGCAAGCCGCGCCGCGGCGATTGCCCTGTCTGGGCAGTAACTTAGTTTTTCAAAAAAAAAAAAAAAAATAATTTACTCGTTCTAAGGCGTTAAATTTAAATGGGTTTTGTTTTTAAGAAAAAGGAAACAGGAATGAAACGGGTTAAATAGTTTTGACATATGAATTAAAACAGAAATGAAATAGCAGAGCTATGGTTCAAGGTGTTTAGAATAAGCAAGGGGTCTTGGGTTCGAGCCCGGGCATTGTCATTATTATTTTTAAGGCTTATTTCATAAGGTAGCCATTCTTATTATACTTTTTATTATTATTATTATTATTATTATTATTATTATTATTATTATTATTATTATTATTATTATTATTATTATTATTATCATAGTTATTATTATTATTGGTATTATTATTATCATTATTATTAATTTCATTAACATGATTTTTATATAATTTTAATTACATTATTATCATTATTATTATCATTAATATTATCATTATTACAGTATTAGTATTGCTACAAGCAAAATGGCTATTATTATCAAAATTATTATTTTCATTATCATTATTAATATTATTATTATTAATGTACTAAATAAATATTACATATATATAATAAAAATATATTTACTACATATAACATAACTATATTAATACTTTTAGAATAAATATTAATAAATGTAATTAATTAGGTTATTAATAAAACATATAATCTATTAATGTAACCATTATATCACTAATAGTAAATAAATTTGTTCGATTATGAATTATACGTGTTAATATATATATAATTGATATAGGTTCGTGAATCCGAGGCCAGCCCTGCATTGTTCAGTTCGGTCGTATTCATATTTTTATTACAAAATATCGTATAGTGAGTTCATTTGATTCCCTTTTACTCTTTACATTTTTGGGACTGAGAATACATGCGCTGATTTTATAACTGCTTTATTAAATGTTTTTGAAATATATTTTGAACTGCGAATACATGAAATGCTTTTATAAATGTTTGACGAGATAGACACAAGCAAAACATTTCTCGAATGAATTATTATGCAGACAGAAGTTCTGCGGATTATTATTGAATTATGTGGACATGATAATTGCCACCATTGAATTATGTAGACATGATAATTGCCACCATTGAATTATGTGAACATGATAATTGCCACCATTGAATTATGTGGACATGATAATTGCCACCAATTGATGTGAATGTTATGTATCGAGAGAATGATTTTTATACACAGGTTATGTGTATTATATTTTGTACACGAGATATGTGTACGGTTTATTAAGCATTTTGAAAAAATGATTTCGTACACGAGATATGTGTACTGTATTTAAAAGAATTCGCATGTACATTACAGGTGAGTATAGGATTCGGGTCCATTTGTACCATGCCATATTTAAATCTTGTGGTCTATCAAAATCACTGAATTTTATTGTTTACAATAAACCTATGAACTCACCAACCTTTTGGTTGACACTTTTAAAACATGTTTATTCTCAGGTCTGAAAGAAGTCTTCCGCTGTGCATTTGCTCATTTTAAAGATATTACATGGAGTCGTTCATGGCATATAGAGTTCAGTACCTCGCAATAGAACCATATGTTGAAGACTTCGTCCAGATAGACTAGGACGGGTCTCTACATAACTCATGCCCTTTATCATAACGGATGATATAAGAGACAACTTTTAAAGACCAGTATGCTAGTCTTACTTTTATTTTCAAATTTACAATTTTTCTTACATAAAGTAAAATGAAAATATAAGTCATGTTAGTCTCCTAATATGAAAAATCCTTGTATTTCACATAATCTTGTATCTCAACCACGAATGAATTATCTATCTTGTAAGTGTCATCTTCAATTATTCATTTCTTCGATTAAACATAATATAGTTTTCATATTTAATTTTCTCCAGTTTTCTCAACAGATATTAAAAGTTAGTCAATGAGAATTAATTAAATCTTGTAGCAAGGGGATGATATTCACAATTCATTGTTTTATGAATTCAAAAAATGTAAGAAAAGAATATAGTTTATGGGTGCAAGTTGATTGAGTGAATGATATTTGTTGTGAATGGATGAGGATCGAGGGATATGGGTCATTTAAAGACAACAAAGGCCAGGTTAGATTCCATGTTTAGACAGATGGTGGGTGGATTCTTGTTGGAGCATGATTCGGGCAACTTTCCAAAAAAGAATACCTTACAAACTGCTGACCGAATTTTTATTTTTGTTATAGACACCTATAAAATATATAGAAAAGAATGTACACAGAGAGTGAGGTAGCCGAAGTAGCTACCCACATTGGACACTGAAGTTACAAAAACAAGAAACCCGAGGAATAACTACACGATACTAAACCCATTACATTTCACCCCGGATCAAAACTAGCTCCAAGTGCACATGACGATGTCGGACTAGTAAGCCAATGATGCCAAGACATAGAGGAGTTTCTCGAACGGTTTTTAATCCACTCAAATGATTTCACTTGTATCTCACTTATGATCTTCGATGTAGCCCATCCGTCCTTTTTAAAAACCTTTAGATTTCTACTTTTCCAAATCAAATAACACGTAACCCACACATATAAAATAAAATAAGGAGGATGATATGTACACAACCAAATTGCTTTGAATGTTGTACTGTACAACATAGTAAAACATATTTGGTTGTGTACATATAAAAAATGGTTGTGTACATATCAATTCTCATAAAATAAATAAAATATAAAATACAATAATATAATACTCCGTATAATATAATACATATATACGTAGTAATATATATACACATACATATATATACTAGTGACTAGTGAGTACATACTAGAGCAATTTTGGGTCGTTTAATTTTTTGCAAATTGTCGTTTCGTTTGATAAGTCGTCGTCTGACTACTTGATAGGGTCAGATAAAGGGTCTACCAAACTAATCAAAAATTATTGTGTTAATCATTAATTAATTTAAATTATATATTGAAAATTGGAAATCTAACCCCGAAATTATAAGTTCTTAGTATTAAGATGAATTTGTAACTAATAAATTATGGAGATTTTTGGTCGTTGAACGTGTTATTGGTTGTCATTTAAACAACACCATTTAGTTTTGTGTTTTTTTCTTCAACTGATTTTCTTTACCATTATAATATATTCATTTCATTATTTTTTTAATTTCATTTAATAAATTGTACATATTTTCGATACACGTATTGTAATTCTAAATTACCAAATAAATGTTAAATGGATACCTAAAAGTCATGTATTTTTGCAAACGATTTTTCGCAGCAATGCACGAGTAATCTTTACTATTTAGACAATATTTACATTATGGAGCGAAATAATTTTTTACGCAAACACTCGCGGACTATTTCTCCACTCATGATGCATAAATATATAAACAAATAAATAAATAAATAAAATATTTATATTATTTATAATTTTATTATTATTATTACTCTTATTATTATTATTCGTATTAGTATTACTAAAAGTTTCAATAATAATAATAGTAATAACTAGAAAAAATCCGACCGCGCGTTGCTGCGGTTGTATTCGACGCGCGGTCCAATTTGGATATACGATGTCCGTTTCGCGTATAGTTAGTCGTGTTGTATATGTATATATATGTATGTAATATAACCCGAAATATTTATTTTTTTAACGATGTCCGTTTCGCGTATAGTTAGTCGCGTTGTGTTCGTAAAATTATTTCGAGTTGAACGGTGGTCTCGGAAAAAATTAACTCGCACCGAGCGTGAATATAGGGCCCGTTATTTAGTGTTTTTTTAACGATGTCCGTTTTGCATATAGTTAGTCCCGTTGGGTTCGTGAGATTTTTTCGAGTTGAACGGTGGCCTCGGAAAAATTTAACTCGCACCGAACGAGAAGATAGGACCCGTTATAAATTCGGGTGGAGTAAGGTTTTTTTATTTTAATTAAATTATAAATTTACATTTTTTACCCCTGAAAAAGTGTAAAGTTGAGGGGTTGTTGTGTAATTTGTGCGAAATTTGGAGGACCATTTGTAGTGTGAACGCAAACTCGGTAAAACTGAAACGACCAAATTTGGCGACCAAATTTGGGAGGAGGTTTAGTATATAAGTATAATATAATATAATAATATAATATAATAGTAATAATAATAATAATAATAATAATAATAATAATAATAATAATAATAATAATAATAATAAACGCGGTTTCAGTCCTCCTTTAGCGGGTATTTTCACTGGTATCTGGATATGTAACGGCTCGACCTTTTCGTTAAAGGCTGGCACAAGTATTGGCGTCGACATCAACAACACTCGCGATGAGGTCCCATGACGGGTCCCAATTTTACAGATGTTGATGACGATGTCGGCTAGTTGGAGTTGACTTCGTTTGTTGTTTATTACGGTCTTCATGTTAGATTGTTTGTTAGTCTGGTTTATTTCCATGAATTCAGTTTGTTTGTCACATTGATAATTGCCTTTCGGCGAACTTCGGGTTTTGTTAGCTTTTCTTAAGATTCTGAAATTAGGTTTTTGATTTATGCTTTCCAACCATATCCACGTTTTTATCTTGTTTTACTTCTTTCTTTCTATGAAAAAGATTTGTTATAAAAGTTTTTATTTTTTCGCTAAAAGAAATAATAATAACATAACATAATAACAATAACAATAATAATAACCATAAATAATTTCATACCGACACCAAAAGTAATTTTTAATTCTTAAGTATTTTGACTTCATATGTGACGCCAAGCACACCCATCCACCCCAGTTGCCCACCCCAACTTGGTTTCCTTATTTTATTTTTCTTTTTTAATTTAACAAGTAAACTCGAGAAAATACTCGTCACGCAACTCATATAAACCCGACCCGAGAACCCGTAGACTCACCGCCATAAAAATTACCCGATTTTCTTTCTATATAAACATCCTCAACCCTTATTTATTTTCTCCTCATAAAAACTACAAATCTTGCTTCATTCGAGTTTCTTTCGGAAGGAGCCTGCGATTATCGGTATGTTTTGATCTAATTTCTTCGTACTTATTTTATGAAATTAAATAAATTAAAATCATTTATTTTCCCTAAATTGATTTTGCTTCCTGTTTAATTCAACTAATCGAAGACTATTTAACGAACGAATTCGTGTCGTAGTTACTGATCTATTCAATATTCGTTGATTCTGATGATCAATTTCATTGACGGTGATTAAATTTTGTTTGTGTTATGATTATATATAAACAGGGACTCTTTTCTTTTTAATTTGTTGTAATCAGTTATTGATTTTACCGAGTAATTCGATCATGTTAAAAGCTAATTGACCAATTATAGAACTCAATTATCGTTGATTTGTTCTTTAGTAGGTTATACATGCGTGAATTTTTTTACCCTAATGTGAAAACCCTAACTTTCAAGTAGTTTGATATCCGTGTCTGATGCTATAGCTGATCCTAATACATATTAAATATTAAAATTATCTCTGAATTGATAACAAAGCTTTATACTTTACTGTTGTTTGAAACTATTCATGTTTGAAAATTTGATCTTCATATTGGCCATGGTAAAAATTGTTTCTTTAACCTTGATTTTTCTATTCTGATTTTAATTACTTGTTTCTGATACTGATGTATGGCGTTTATATTGTAAACAGAAACTAATTTTATTCCAAGAAAGTTCATGGTTGATATAGAAGTTCATATTCCATCTGCTTTCGATCCATTTACTGACGTTGATCAAGATTCTGGTGGTGGTGGTGCTGGGGTTAAAGAGTATGTTCATATTCGTATACAACAAAGGAATGGTCGAAAAAGCTTGACAACAGTTCAAGGTCTTCGAAAGGAGCTGAGTTACGAAAAGATTTTAAAAGATTTGAAGAAAGAGTTTTGTTGCAATGGTACTGTTGTACAAGACAAAGAACTAGGGAAAGTAATCCAGCTTCAAGGTGATCAACGCAAAAACGTTTCTGCGTTTTTGACCAAAGCTGCGATTGTCAAGAAGGATCAGATCAAGATTCATGGTTTTTAAAACTATAGTTCTTTGATTTGCATAATCTGTTTGTGTTACTTATTGATGCCTATTACTATTTCTTGAATTTCTGTTGATGTTTACCGTGTTTTCTTAGTTATGGATGATATATGTAATTGGATGATGCTTGCCAGTTTGGCTGATCATTTTGAAATAAAAGTTCTTGGTGTGTTAATTATATTTTTCTTCCTATCTGATTTGTTTGGTTACATATTAAAAATCAATTTCTTTTTTTTCCCTCTTTTTTGGCAAAACATAGTCGTATGTTGAAAGACCAAAAACAAATTACAGGGCACGGTCTATAAACCTGCCCAAATCAAATACAACCAGAAAACTGCAAAAAATTTACTAGGCACAGAGTATATAAACCTGCACAAATCAAATACAAGCAGAAAACTGCAAACAAATTACAAGGCACGGTGTATAAACCTGCCCAAATCAAATACAAGCAGAAAACTGCAACACCATATCAAACACAGTTAATAACAGTAATTTACTGTATAACAGAGCTTGGCTCTTTTGATAACATTGTGTTCTATATATTTAAGGTATCATTTCCCATACGATGAAGCGATTTGGCGTTTGAAACTGATCATAGAGGTGGATAAATTAATAACATAACTAATAAACAAAATTTGTCTTATTAGTTATGAATAGGACTATTTATTTTTTCACATTTCACAAAACCCCTTAACTTTTATTAAAATACAAATTGAACCCCTAAACTTTTATTAGTTATGAATAGGACTATTTATTTTTTCACATTTCACAAAACTAACTCCTTGACTTTTATTAAAATACAAATCGAACCCCTTACTTTATACTTATATAACTTTTATTAAAATACAAATCGAACCCTTTACTTTATACCTATATTCTAAATTATTATTTATTCCATCACTAACACCAAAAATACTGAATAATAACACCAACTACGCTTTACCGACTTATACATTGCGCTGAAACAGTAGGACCCACATAGGCCACTATTGTGCTAATTTCTTTTTTTCCCAACGATAAAAGAAGCAACTTTCGTAAAAGGAACAACCCTTCAATGCTACTAAAAGATGTCGAAAAACATTTTTTTTTACAAAATAGATCAACTAACTTTAAAAAAAAAAAAAACACACGAACGCTAAAAGAAGCAAATTTCTCAAAAGAAACAACCCTTCAATGTTAGATGTCGAAAAAAAAAATTCTTTTTTATAAAATAGATCAAGACTTTTTTTTAACTGACATTCAAAACGAGGGCTCCGCAACTAGTTTATACCATAATCTAAAAAACTGATCATCCAGGTAAATATATAATGCGGGAAAAAGAACGATTGTATTCATTCAAGCAAACAATGTACATGTGATTTTTAGGATCGATACAAATACAATTAAACATTATACAGGTGAAAATTTACAGTAGTTCTACAAGAAAGATAGCAAGCTCAAACCTAGTAACTGAACCCGACCCGATTGACAAAGTGCCTGGACCCGTATTGGATCTGGTTCGTGGATCTGCTAAAGCAATTGATTCGTTTTAGAAATTGGTATTAAAACAGCTTTGGTCCCTGTGTTCCACTTCTCATCATTGTGCAGAATTCTTCATAGTTTATCTTCCCATCCTGCAAATGTGTTTTCATTTAGAACCCAAAAAAAAAAAAAAAAAAATAACAAAAAACAGAGGATATACCTGAATTTATATGCAAATGTGTTTTCATATAGAGAAGGATAAACTTACGTTATCGGTGTCGACTTCATCTATAATCTCCTTAATGGTAGCTTCATCACCCATTCCATATTCTTTCATTGCTGATTCTAGTTCATCTCTTGTAATATACCTGAATTTAGAGCACAAATAAGTTAACAAAAATCATTATTGCAACAGGATTAGCGTCGCCAAATCGATCCATATAGTGTCCTACATCGTTCGATTCTACATTTTAATTGTTATCGAATGGTAAATATGATTGGAGCAATTATTAGTTAGAAAATTATAATGAAATAATATCATATAGATGTGTACTCGCTGCCATCTGTATCAAAATGCTGAAATGCTTTGTACAAATCTTCTTCGCGTTCTAGTTTGTGTTGATGCATTGTTGCTGTAATGAACTCGATGTAGTCAATCGACCCGTTTCCATCTACATCCGCCTGCAACATAAAACCTTTAGATTCTTGAAAACTCGTGTTCAAATTTCGATGTTTTAAAAGTGTTTCAATACAGAATCTTACAGCGTCCATGAGTTGTCTAACTTCAGCTTCTGTTAGTTTTGACCCGAGTCTAGCCAATCCGGTTTTAAGCTCCTCGTACGTGATCGTACCACTTTTATCAGTGTCCATATTCATAAACATCGATTTTAGCCCTTGGATTTCTTCTTTTGATAGATTCTCAGCAATAACCTGCATCGACACAAAATGGTAATTTTACCCAGTTCATTCAAATAGATTATCAAACAGCTTATTTTCATTGAGTCAGTCAGATTATATTATGAACCATTCGGCGCTAGATTATTCAGTTTTATCAAACGCAACCTTAATAAGCTAAGATGAATTCAGGTCAACAGATACAAATTAGTTATGTTGTAAAAAAAAACCTTGAGAGCAAGTTTCTTGAGTTTGTTCATAGCCCGGAATTGTTTCATCCTAGACAGGACTGCACTATCGATTGGCTTATCTGATGCTTCTCCATCTTCTCTAATCCATGGATGCTCTGTACACGTTTAACAAAAAATATGCAATTAATTACAATTAATTAAATATAAAGAGTGAAAATTTATGAAATAATAATTGAGATGGAAGCATACCAAGAACTTGAGCAGATGTTATACGCCTCTTTGGGTCAAGTGTTAGCATTCTTTCGACAAGGTGCTTGGCGCTAGCCGAAATTGATGGCCAAGGGTCGCTTTCAAAGTCAATTTCTCCTTTTAAAATCTCATCGAATATTCCCTTCTCCGTCTCTGCAGTTTGGTATCCGTTTTCAGTCGTAATCAAATTAATTAGAGGTGGCAATTTCAACTTGTTTACTTATTAATGAGTTGATTTGGGTTGTGTTTTTGACTCAAACAGGTTTGATTAGCCCAAAGTCAATTACTAATGTATAAAACCTCCTAAACAGTGTTTTAATATTCTAAGGACATAATGTGGTTATGAGTCAACCCAATTCAACCCGATCTGTACAAAAATGATCCAAACTACTGCGAATCTAGTTGACTTGTAACTTACCGGCCCAAAATGGAGGCACACCACTGAGTAAGATATACAGCATAACACCTGCACTCCATATATCTATTTCCTTCCCGTATTTACGTTTCAACACTTCTGGAGCAACGTAATACGCACTGCCAACAATATCCCTATACGATTTTCCTGAAGTAGTTTGGTTCAAAATTCCAAAAACATTAGCATGACGCACGACTATCTAAATCTAAGAATTTTACCCTTTTCAAAAAAGATTTTTTTTTTTTTTTTTTTTATATAAACTTCCATTTGATACATTCGTAGCCAAAATCTGGACAGTGTTTCATTACCCAACCTAATACATAAGTAATGACTGATAAGCGAAGAACGAAAACAAACTAGCAAAATCTGAAATGTTGCAGTGTCGAAAAGTTCATATGCTAAATACTAATTTTAGATCAACTAATAAGCATGTACTAAAGCATAAAGTATTGCATGATTAAAGGGTTATTCTACTAGAATTCTACTTCATGATCCATGGATAAACACAAATTTAAATCTTTAATCAGGTACTAAACTATACATTCTTGCAGACCTGCAGGATCAACAGGTTCAATTCTAAAAATTCTACTTAAAATTCCATGGATTTGACCATTTATTTTAGCAATCAATATTTGCATCATTAAATAAATCTATTCTACTTAAATATCCATATCGATACTAACAAAAAAACATAACAATTATAATCAAAAATTGTCAATACCTTCTTGAATGAAGACTGATAACCCAAAATCAGTTGCTTTCAATAATGCATTATCACTCTCATCTGAAAGCAAGAAATTTTCCGGCTTTAAATCGCGGTGCATCACACCCATAAAATGACACACATGAACCACATTAACAATTGATCTACAAATTGAAGCTGCAGCCCTTTCACTATAATGACCTTTTGAAATGATCTTATCAAAAAGTTCACCACCTTCACAAACTTCCATAACTAAATGCACTGAAAGTTTATCTTCATAAGCACCTTTAAATTCAACAATATTAGCTTGACCACTTAAATGTTGCATAATTTGTATCTCTCTTCTCATATCCTCTTTATCACCTTTTGTAATCAATTTCTTTTTAGATATTGATTTACAAGCATACTTTTGACCAGTTGATTTTTCTGTACATAAATATGTAACACCAAATTGGCCTCTGCCTAATTCTTTTCCCATTGTGTAGTGATCTTTAACATCTTCAAGTGTTTTACCTAAAATTGTATCTGATTTAGTAGCTCTTTTTGGGCTTGCTGGAGGTGGCTGTGCTCTGCCCGGAAATAGAGCTGCCGGAGCCGGAGATTTGGTGTACACAATGTTTGGCTCACCGGATCTTTGGTTATAAGGAACACCCAATTCAGTTCTTGAAGAATTCTTGTTTTTGCTTATGCAAACACCCATTTTTGATTGATTTACAGGTACCCAGATGGAAAAGTTCGGAAATTTTATTAAGAAATTAGAACCCAGATCGAAAGTAAGGATTTTTATGAGGTTGAAATCGAAAAAAAGATGAAGTATTTAAGGAAATGGAGTGGAAAGAACGTGGGTAGCTTACAGTTGATGGCTTGAAAGCTTTGAATTAAATATTAAATAAATGATACAGTTTGTGTGTGAGAATTAATCACAATTCACAACGCGTTTGTCTACTGTTTTGGATCAGTTTGACTTGTAGTTTTACAGATGATTTTTCAAAAAAAGTTTGTTAAAGAATTGTGTGTAGGTGAAACAGAAACAGTTGTCCCACTATGACATGAAAAATACTCACCTGGCTATCATTTTACCATTGTATATATATTGTTATAATTCAGTAGGCTTATAACTACCTTTAGTGGTTCTTGACTGTAGAAGGTATATAGAGATAGAGATACTGTAAAACTGAGAAAACAAAGGTTGAACAAAAGGTATGAGTAATTGGTTTTTTATTTATAAAAAAATGTACAATGAGAGTTTGGTGGCATTTGGAATCTAGAGAGAGAGTGTTTTTGTTAACCAAAAAAATACATACCATAAACTCTAACTCAACACACATATTTATACTCAAAAAAATATACTATGCAATATCTATAATAATAATAAAATTATCATCCAAATATTACTTTTATAACACTCCCCCTTGGATGATAATTTTATTAGTGAATAACTAGTACTGCCTCGTTAAAAACCTTGCTAAAGAAAACCCTTTGGGATAAAACTTTAGCTAAGGGAAAAAGAGTGCAGCATAGAGTTGACTCCCCCTCAAGTAGGCAACGCCTGAGTTGTTACATCTTCTGAACATGCCTCATGCCAATATTATGAACGTGTGTTCTGAAAATAGCAGTTAGCAGTGCTTTGGTATAAAGATCAGCAGAGTTGTTGATTGAACGTATCTCATTTTAATCTGGTTGTCTTTTACGATATCTTGAGTATATGAGAAAAATCTGAGGTTTTCATCTGAAACTGTATCATCTAAATCTTTTATGTACAAGTTTGGCCCTCGTGATTTGTCTACAGTCTCCTTCATGGTTTGTTCAAATCGTTGTTTCAGTTCCTATTCCCTTTCAGTCTTTTTCTGAGCCTTACCAATATACCATTCTTTTCCATCAAACTTATGACCGTTAAGACCGTTTATAGCTTTAGCGCCTCGTCAGCATTTATGTTTTGTTCTGTCATTTTTGATACTCTTCTTTCATTTGTATTATGTAAGCTGTATTATCTTCATAGATAGTTGTTACGCTTTTATAGCGTTCTAGTCCACAAGAATCAATAATGATTTGTATCATTGATCTTAACTAAAATCATTCCCGAGTAGCTTCATGTAATGCAATCACTTCGGCATGATTTGATGATGTTGCAACAAGTGTTTGTTTTGAGAATGTCATGATATTGCGGTGCCTCCATTTAGGAATACATATCCAGTTTGAGATTTAGCTTTATGTAGATCGGATAAATAATCTGCATCTGTATAACCAAACAAATCTTGTTTCGAGTTGTTAGAATAAAATAATTATAAATCAGTAGTTCCCCGAAGGTATCAAACTATTTGTTTGATCCCATTCCAATGTCTTTTGGTAGGGGCTGAGCTGAACCTTGTCAACAAATTAATTGCAAAAGAAATGTCAGATCTTGTATAATCTATAAGATACATAAGAACCTCAATTGCACTAAAATATAGAACTTCCGATCTGTTAAAATTTTCATGATCTTCGCAGGGATGAAATAGATCAGTGTCAATATTGAGTGATCTAACAACAATGAGTTTGTCTTTAAAAAAAAATGTTTTAAAATCTTTTCGGTATAAGCTGTTTGATGTACAAGTAAACCATTAGACATATGCTCAATTTGCAATTCAAGGTAATACTTGGTTTTTTCAAGATCTTTCATTTCAAAATAATTCTTTAGAAGTTGAATGATTTCATAGATCTCTTTATTTGTTCATATGATGTTAAGAACATTGACATAAACAACTACGATCTCATATCCGAACATTGTTTTTATAAAACATACGTGCAAAATAAGTTTATATTTATACCCTTTTTTTTATCAAGTAGTCATTTAATCGGTTATACCACATACGTCCCGTTTGTATAAACCCACTTAGAAATCTTTGTGATTTAATGGAATATATTCCCTTGGGTTTTACATTAGATGCTTATGATACCTTAACCCTTTAGGTATATTCATATATATCACTATTAAGTGATCCATACAGATAAGTAGTAACAACATTCATGAGATGCATTTAAATAACTACCAGGTTGATTAAGTATCTAATAAGTAATTGTATCCATTACAGGAGGATAATTTTTCCTCCTAATTCATTTCTGGTCTTTGTGGGAAATATTGAGTTACAAGTCTAGTTTTGCCTTGTAACTTCATTTGCACATTTCTTTTCGGATAAAAATTCATTTGTATCCCATACGTTTCACATCTTTAAAAGTGATAACGATTGATCCGAAAACTTTTCTTTTATCGAGCGATTCTAATTCAGCTCTTATTGCTCCTTTCCATTGAGCTCAATCATGTCCATTTTGTATATTCAATGACAGATTTTAGTTCCAGATCATCATCTTTATTCATGATGTCATTGTAACATTATATGAAAATATCTCATAGAGATTTTAGTTTCATTTCGGTTCCATAATATTGCATAATTTATCGCAATTTTAGTATTTACATTTATCAATATCCTCTGCAGAAGGAATATTGATTTGTGATTCTTCTTGAACACTTTCTCTTACCTCATTATCAGCTGATTTTCTTTTTCGAGGATTTTTATCTTCGGAACCAATTGATCTTCCACGTTTGATGCGTGGCAAAGACTCAACAGTGACATTATTGCCAGCTTTTGGAATTTCAGTTCGAGCTGGAGCATTTATCGCTGGTATATATGATTTAGTCACTTTTTTATATCTGTAAATGCATAAAGTAATTAATTTGCAAGTTCTTGCATATGCATTATTTTTGAACTTTCGTTTCACATTCTTTTGTGCGAGTTCAATATACCTTAATTGATGTTCACATCATGAAGCATCATTTTATTTTTTATTTTTATTTCTCCCCCTAATCTAGGGAACAATGTTTTATTAAAATGACAATCAGCAAAACGTGCTGTAAAAACATCACCCATCATGGGTTCAATATATCTTATGATTGAAGATGTTTTATATCCAAAATATATTATCATCTTTCTTTGAAGAACCATTTTATTGTGTTGTGGTGATACAATTGGAACATACACTGCACAACCAATGTTTTAAGGTAGAAAATATTTGGCTCTTGGCCAAAATCAAGTATTAAGTGAAAATATTTAAGACTTCCACATGGTATAATGCGAATTAATGTCGCAGCATGTAAATTTACATGTCCACATATAAATATTGAGAGATTTGTACTCATTATCAATTGCCTAGTTATTAGCTGTAAGCGTTTATCTATTGATTCAGCTAAACCAATTTTGTGTATGCACATGAGCAACTGGATGTTCAACAACAATCCCTGTAGATATATAATGATCATTAAATGCTTGAGATGTTAACTCACCAACATTATCAAGTCTCATCCTTTTAATGGTGTAATCAGAATAATGTGTTCTCAATTTAATAATTTGTGCAAGAAACTTTGCAAATGCCATATTACGGCTTGATAACATACAAATATGAGACCATCCGCTAGATGCGTCTATTAGAACCATGAAATATCAAAATGGTTCACATGATGGATGAATTGGTTCATATATCTTACCTTGAATTCTTTCAAGAAACATTTGTGATTCTTTTTCACAATATACTTTTCATTAATCACCATATGTGCTTTCCATTAATCACCATATGTGTTTTTTTTTTTTTTTTTTATAAATCACCATATGTGTTTTTTTATCATATATCATTTTCACCATATACGCTTTTAATCATATGCGCTGCGTTTTTCACCATATGCGCTTTTAATCATATGCGATTTTCATCATATGCGTTGTGCTTTTCATCATATTCGCTTTTTATCATATGCGCTTATCATATGCGATGCGCTTTTTATCATATGCGCTTTTTTATGTGAATAGTAAATTAATTAATTACGTTTTACTATTCATATGAATTAATTTAGATTTACTATTTTGTTAATTGAGTAATATATATATACATCATATACTTGTGACTCCGAAGGCTCAAATGAATTTGACCATATAGTTATACGTTGTACCTTGCACATTAATTTTCAGTAGAAGCTTTAGATGCACTTTTTTTTTAATCACCAAATACCACAAACACTTTGTTTGCGTTTGTTCATAGTCATCAATGAAAACCATTTTCTTTAATTTTATTTTATACAATAAAATTAACGCATCATTATTCTTTTCAAAAACAATAATCTATTGTTATTGTTCACTTGTGCCATGTTTAACAACAAAAGTCAACAACCTCTGTCTTGTTTGTTGTGGCAACCAAAAACAACCTTTGCTTTTGTTACCGAGAATCCAAGACCAAAAAAAACAATTAATTTTTAATTAATCTTTTATCAAAACCATAAATGATTTTATTGATCTACGTTGATATGGCCATAAAGAATTGACGGCTGACCTACTTTTGTAAGTGTATTTCGGCTATCATCCCGAAAACGCACAACGACCTTTTTTTTTATGAACTATTTGTTTCATATCTAGCTTAGGCAATTATTGTGAACATTTGGTCCCTATAAGAGCATTTATTTTTTAGACTTTTAGTTGATTTGTACTTGTCACAATTAGGGATAGCACCCGCGGGTCGTGGATGCGGATCCATTGGATCCATCACCCGTACCCGCGGATTTTTTTTAAAAGACATCCAATTGAACCCTTGTTCGTTGAAACAATTTGACTATATTTTTACTCCCCATTATTAAACGGGTCATTTTGATGCACACTCTTACAAAAATAATTTGTTTTTTAAGTTTTATTATTCAACCTCCTTTTTTCAACGGTCACGTTTTTAACAAAACATTTGACAAGTTTGGAAAAAAGTTTTTTATTGATTATCATCAAAAGTTTTCTATTGTCACTCTACTGGATGGAATTATGGCATACAACCAAAATTGCAACCCAACACTACATAAGAACAAAAAGGTTGTTTTTAATTAACATATGTATATGTGTTAAACTCGGAAAAATAATAACTTATTTTAGAAAATTAACATAAGACATGTTGAAATATTTTTGTCACATTTAGCTCATCAAGTCTAATACTTATCATTGATAGATTTTATCACGTCTAGGAGATGTTTACTTTTTTCTTGTATTAAGTCCTACTTTCATTTATCTTTGTTTGGAAAAAAGTTTTTTTTTTTACTTTGCTTTCACCCTTTCTGTAAAACTCATTTAAACACTTTCTTTGTTTTTTTTTTTTTTTTTTTTTTTTAAAAAAAAACTTCCTTTTTTTTACGTTACCCGTAAATTATAAATATATAAAAAAACTTTTTGTTTAATTTTTTTTTTCTAGTTTTTAAAAGGCCACTTGACCAATTTTTTAATTCTTTCACAACACCTGATATCGTGATCGTGAGCTTTCACCAAAGCAAGAGATATTTTTGATAAACTAAACACGGACTCGTGTTTGAAATTGTCGGCCACAAAAAAATTCATTTGATAAAAGTATATATATTTTTTTTTAGTTATAGAAGGAGACCACTTCATTTTCAATACTTCATTTTTGACAAAAAAACTATTCTATTTTACCATCCCTTTTTTTTCTTACTTTAACTTTTAAGATATACTTTTAATAAAAATACAAACTACTTTTTCTTATTTTAACTTTTAAGATTTACTTTTAATAAAAATACAAACTACTTTTTGTATTTTAACTTTTAAGATTTACTTTTAATAAAAGTACAAACTACTTTTTCTTATTTTAACTTTTAAGATTTACTTTTAATAAAAATACAAACTATTTTTTTATTTTAACTTTTAAAATTATAAATTTAAGAATAAACATTAGTATACATGAAATAAATAATGATTAATTGCATAAGTAATCATAAATGTTAGATAACATATAAAGACCCCGTCGTATTCGTATTGATCGGAATTAATCTCGACCCATGGTACCGTGTTGTCAAATGACGTGTTGCGTACATAAAGTACCGTGTTGTCAAATGACGTGTTGCGTACAATCATGAGGTCTTATTAACATAAATATAAATGTTAGTGAAGTTAATAAGAGTTAGATTACAGAAAATATAATTCAGGTGGTATAACCGACCCTATATAACTTAAATAACATAAATATAAATGTTAGTGAAGTTAGTAAAAGTTAGATTACAGAAATATAATTCAGGTGGTATAACCGACCATATATAACTTAAATAACATAAATATAAATGTTAGTGAAGTTAGTAAAAGTTAGATTACAGAAATATAATTCAGGTGGTATAACCGACCATATATAACTTAAATAACATAAATATAAATGTTAGTAGTCCAAAATTTGATATATTCGAGTCTGAAAATTATTAATAATTTCATACCTTGATTAGTGATTCGTGATCGTTTGAGATATCTTTTAATTACACTAAGCTTTTCGTGCTGATAACGTGTTATAATTCAGTAGGCTTATAACTACCTTTAGTGGTTCTTGACTGTAGAAGGTATATAGAGATAGAGATACTGTAAAACTGAGAAAACAAAGGTTGAACAAAAGGTATGAGTAATTGGTTTTTTATTTATAGAAAAATGTACAATGAGAGTTTGGTGGCATTTGGAATCTAGAGAGAGAGTGTTTTTGTTAACCAAAAAAATACATACCATAAACTCTAACTCAACACACATATTTATACTCAAAAAAATATACTATGCAATATCTATAATAATAATAAAATTATCATCCAAATATTACTTTTATAACATATATATATATATTTGAGCAAAAGTGAATTACTAAATAGTAGCTCACTTCTATGCTTAAAGGAGTTGTACGTTTCGCTTAAATCGTCGTACCCACTACCACATTTTACTAATAAATGTTAAACACCTCAAACTTCAAGGGCTAAAGTGAAACTTACATATTTCTAAATAAAAAAACTTAAAAAAACTCACCTAAATCTTCAACGGACCACATCTTCTCGCTCGCTACGTGTTAATTTTTTTTCGAAATCACGATTCAACTCGAAATAATTTTACGAATACAACGCAACTACCTATACGCATAAATGGACGCTTTAAAAAAACGCTAAATATCCCGGGTTATTATTCATACACATTGTTTTTTTTAATATTATGTTTTCCCTTAGTGTCCGTTCTGGCCTTCCGCTGCGAAGCGCCGGGGCTCATTTACTATTGTATATATATACATTTGAGCAAAAGTGGGTTACTATGGATGAATAGTAGCTCACTTCTATGCTTAGAGGAGTTGTACGTTTCGCTTAAATCGTCGTACCCACTAGCACATTTTACTAACAAATGTCAAACACCTCAAACTCCAAGGGCTAAAGTGAAACTTACATTTTTTAAATAAAAAAACTAAAAAAAACTCACCTAAATCTTCAACGGACCACATCTTCTCGCTCGCTACGTGTTAAATTTTTCCGAAATCACGGTTCAACTCGAAATATTTTACGAATATAACGCAACTACCTATACGCATAAATGGACGCTTTTCAAAAAACGCTAAATATCTCGGGTTATTATTCATACACATTGTTTTTTTAATATTATGTTTTTCCTTAGTGTTCGTTCTGACATTCCGCTGCGAAGCGTGGGGGCTCATTTACTAGTTTAATACATTATTATCTTATTGACACGTTTTTAGAAACGAAATAATTAACTTTTACAAATTTTAACTGATAAAATAATTTTCATGGTACTCGTACATAAAATCGGGTTTCGATATGAAAAAATAATGTGCCGTAGTAATTGTTTACTCCGTACAAGTTACAACTAGTGTTTAGTCTAAACGGCGCAAAGAAAATGTTTGTTAAATTCGATACAAAAATGAGTAAAAAAAAATAGCATCAAGAGATCCATAATTCCATATCGAAGAGTGTAAAAAAAACCCAATGTCTATTAAATTTAATAGACAAAAATGAGTAAAAAATAGCCTGAAACAAATCGAAGTGGGTAAAAATTCAAGATCTTCCTAAATTTTTTATTTTTTACAAAAGATGAAATTGTTGAGGTCAACCGGATGCTACTATTTCAGTTGATGTTTAAGTTTTAGCATATGGTTCAATTCAGTTTCCAACTAGCTTGTCTCTTCGTCAATTTGATAAATAATTTTGTTTTTCTTCACTAATATAATCCAAGGAAATTTATGAGGAAAACAAAAGGAAGGTTGAGTTTTAAGATATATACATATACATATACATATATTTTTCAAAGTTAATATATCTTTTTATGCATTATTTTATGTGGCCGTTATTCATAGACCTTATCAGCCTTTTATTATAAAAAGACAATAATTTAATTATAGATTTAATATAAAAGATATCTACAATCAATGATATCTTCAACTAATCTCACTGTTAAAATGTTGACAACATATTACTTTTTCTTGTAAAGTACTGTATATTTATGACATTTATAATCGAATAATGAATTAATGATCATTGGAGTAATATAACCCATGAAATTTTAGAACCCGTATTCAACCCGTCCCAAAAGAACACTCTCCTCACATTCTCAAGAATTTTTATCACACAAGGCGAACCACAAAAGAAATAACGGCCACATAAAATAATGCACAAAAGGATATATTAAAGATTGCATAGAATATTAACTAGTAGTTGTCATATTCAATTATATCTCTTAAGTTATAAAGAGGGTATAACTGGACCTTCAAGCGATTTTTATGGTTATTTTAAGTAAAAGAGCGTAACAACTTCTTTTGGGTCAAAATATGAAGGTTTTGAGGCAAAAATATGAAGGTTTTGAGACAAAATGTGAAGGTTTTTTTAGTATAATATGAAGGTTTTGGGATAAAATATTGAGTTTTTGAGGTAAAATGTGGAGACTTTGAGGCAAAAGACTAAATCCACTTTTACATTAAAAATTGCAAATCGACTGGGAACAGGTGCCCCCTCTGCCCTCAAATATTTCCGCCCTGCAAATAACATATACATAATTTAATGAACGCTTTTAATTGGTTTTGGGAACGTTGTGAGATATCTAGGGGTTGCAATGCTTCATTCATCACTCTTATTCCTAAGAAAAATGATCCTACGTGTCTTCGGGATTATAGACCCATAAGCTTAATAGGTAGCTATTATAAGATCATATCGAAATCCTCTCTAACCGACTTCGGTGTGTAATCAATAAGCTCATTGGGATTGAACAGAGCGCGTTTGTCAAAGGTAGATCTATCTTGGATAGTACTCTTATTGCCTAACAAACTTGTTGATGATGCTAGAAAAAGAAAATCCAAATGTTTCATATTTAAAGCAGACTTCGAGAAAGCCTTTGATACTGTTCGATGGAGATTTCTACTTGATGTCGTGAGTAGTATGGGGTTTGGTGTCAGGTGGAGAAATTGGATGGAGGCATGTTTCCGATCAGCGTATATTTCAGTATTAGTCAACGGTTCCCCAACCAAGGAGTTTAATATCCAAAGAGGTGTTCGTCAAGGTGATCCGCTCTCCCCGTATCTCTTTATCATTGCTAGTGAGGGTCTTAATGTACTGGCCAATATTGCAGCTCGTGACAGATTAATCAGGGGTGTCGAGATTGGTGTAAACAAAGTTTGTGCTTCTCATCTTCAATTCGCGGACGATACAATCTTTTTCGGTGAGTGGAGTAAATCAAATGTCAAAAATGTTCATAAAACCCTTGGTTGTTTTGAAAAGCTTCTGGACTAAAAATCAGTCTAAATAAAAGCTACTTATACGGGGTGGGGGTTCCACATTCTGAAATTATTAACATTTCTTCGAAAGTTGGATGTGGTGTTAGCAACGTCCCGTTCACATATCTAGGCTTGCCCATTGATCAAAAAATGCACAAAAAAGAATCGTGGAATGTTGTGATTGATAAATTTACCAAAAGGTTATCGGAGTGGAAGGCGTGAGCTATGTCGTTTGGGGGTCGTCTAACACTCATCAAATCGGTTCTAAGTAGTTTACCTCTATATTACTTCTCTTTGTTTCGTGCGCCCGCAAGCGTCATCAATCATCTTGAGAGCATCCGTCGTAAGTTTTTCTGGGACGGGTTTGGGGATGATAATAAATTATCTTGGGTCAAATGGGAGTCTATTCTTTTACCTTATGAGTCGGGCGGGTTAAATATTGGGTCACTTAAATCTAAAAATTGGGCTTTAGTCGAAAAATGATGGTGGCGTTACCGGGTCGAAAATAATTCATTATTGAAACAACCCAACCCGTATTAAAACCGGCCCATAAAAATTTTTCCTTTTAATACGCGTTAAATAATACTTTAGGTCCCGTTACACATATTCCAAAACGTATTTGTTATCAAAGTAAGTTCATCGAACTTAAAACATACATTAATGATTTAAACTCCTTAATACAATGGTTCATTAATTAAATCGTAAACCGGTTATAATCATTATGACCCGACTAGTTACGTTTACACAAAACCGAGCATGGTGATTTGGGACTACGCTACCCAAATCCTAATCGAGTCCAAAAGCAAGATCTTCTAAAGCAACCTAGCCGAGATCTCTAATTCCCAAGCTTACCCGAGCCGCCAAGCATGCGAACCTATAAAAATATCAACAACGAGAGGGTAAGCTAACGCTTAGTGAGTGAGAATATACTACATACATATATATGCATAAAATGGACACGCCACAAAATAGCAAATACCGCATACCGGAGCATCCAAACATAAAGGCAAGCTAGTCTAAGCATACCGTAAGATCACTAAGCAATGAGCTAAAGATACATCAACAAAATATAAGTTTGCCAACAACGATGTGAACAATGCCAATAAGCTACACCCGGAGGGTTAGCTACAACACGACAATACAACATTATATGTATACAATATATATGTATATATATGTATATATCTCTCGAATAACATAATTTGCTTACGCTTACAACACAATAACCATGGTTAACCAATCGTACAAAGGAACGATACTCGTAAGAGACCGTCGGAGTTCGTAACATCCATTAGCGTTACTTAAACACCGCGTAATCACTAATCCCCCGGGTGATGTCTTAAACACCGCGACTAATTCACCCCCATGACAATGTGGCGTCTTAAACACCGCGACGAATCCACACGTCAATCAAAATAATGAGTGGTGTCTTGAACACCGCGACAATTCCACTCCCATGACAATGTGGTGTCTTAACCACCGCGACAATACCACATGCCAATCAAACAATGAGTAGTGTCTTAAACACCTCGACACTACTACTCGTTACTTAGAATGTGGTGTCTTGAACACCGCGACAATACCACATTCACACTACACAAATAAATACATTATATACGTACACGCATAATTATTCCACTCACAATATTAATCCTTCGCCATTGGGGTTATATAATCCACATCACACGCCCATGTGATAGAGTACACGCAAGGTGTGCACCTCGTCAAAGATGGTCAACCAAAACGCACAACCGTGCCAATTGGACCTACACACAAGTCCATCAATCCACCTATATGTGAAGTGAGCTCTATAACCGAGAACCACTTCACCCGACCCGCACCCATCCTACACATACATATGCATATAGGATATTAACACTCACCTTAAGCCTTGATGAATGCAACCAAGTAATCCGCAACTCGTCAATGGAAAGTACCTATTCCATTATCACAAATTCAACAACACACTTAGATTGGATTTACAAACCAACCCAATTTGACACTTAGTGCAAATTCGACCCAAATGTAATTCCAAGTACAAACCGCGCCCAAACTAACCAATAATTACTAACACGGGTGAAAATGGTCCTAATATGCCAAGTAAACCCAAACACAAGTGTTAAACACATGTCTCACCCATTTTGACACCAAAACCCTAATTTTGACCCATTAAGTCAAAATCTCACCGTTTACAAGTCTTGACACCAAAACACATTTAACTCGGTTTAATACTTCAACTTAATCCATTTTAAGTTTATAAACCTTAATAAATCAACAATCGGGTCAAAATCATCACCAAACCCTAATTTTGGCTCTAGTCAAAATTAGTCAACTCCAAGAACCCTAAATGTCCCCAAAACCTCAATAATCACTAATACTAGTGATTATACACCATTTACAAGTCTTACAAGCATGAACTTGCACACCAAACCCAAAACCCGACATTAACAACAAAAAACCCGAATCTTGGTGTTAACCTTCAATTAACAACTAAATGGGTTTCACCTATGAATCATACAATCAAAAGCCCTAAACTTGAATGATGAACACGAAAATGAATTTCGGAGTTAGAGCTTACCACTAGTATCACCGTGTAGCTAAGAACGAGGAGAACACACTTGTCAACTACGCCAAGGATCAACTCCCGATCCTTCCTTTCCAAAAATCCTTTTGAAATCAAATGGGTGTTTGAGTTTGAGAGGAAAAATGAAAAGAAAAGGGAAATTAAAATGAGAAATGAAATGAATGGATGAGGTTAAATCCTCAAAACTGGCTCAAACGCGAAAAGACCAAATTGCCCTTGAACTTCATTTAAATTTACAAGAATCTGGTGCCAGTTCACACCATTCGCCGCGCTGCGGCCTAATTCGTCGCGCCGCGACGATTGCCTCGAACTGGTGACTTTGTTAACAAGCTTTCTGATCTGGATTTATTTGAAACGCCGCGCCGCGGCTCCCTTTGTCGCGCCGCGACACCCAACGTGGCCTGACACATTTTCTCGCATACAAGACTTTAACACCCAAACATGTATCGAACCCTTCATACGCCTGTCGTACATACACAATACACCTATAAATCATGTACGGGAAAAAACGGGGTGTTACAACTCTCCCCCACTTAGACTCGATCACGTCCTCGTGATCCTTGTCATTTAACCAAACGGACCACACTTCACGGTCCTCAAACATAAGTCCAAACCGACTTTCCTAAGCAATTCTTCCCACTGAATTGCCTTTAACAACTAAATCGTCACCCGCGATTTATCAAATCCACAATCCGAGCACTAAAACCATGCTCATTCCCTAACATCGGGAAAACTCAACCAATCTCGTACAGAGATATCAACCCCTTAGCGTACCCTTACAGAGTACAACGCTAAAAGCAACCAAGTCTCAACCTAAGGTCAACAATCCGAAACGATGAAGACCGAACCAACGAATCCTGACGGATAACACCAATCACTAAACATCCCTTATAGTGCGCAATACGATCAATACGCAACTACCGTAACATCATAATCAAAAGGCTAAAACCGATAGCGCCCAAAACGACTATGAAAACGCCAAATCCAAAGGTGTACAAAATCGACTATCGTCACACCCGTAACAACACGTGAGCGAAACACGGCTATCGCATCACTAATCATACCACATGGTCCTCGCGACCCCACCATCGGCGTATAAAAACACCCGATCGATCACACAACACGGTCCTTACGACCCCACCATTGGTGTATAAAACAACCAACAGATCAACATCACGGTCCTTACGACCCCACCATCGGTGTATAAAACAACCGACAGATCACACAACACGAAGGCTGGCCGAAAACACACGCGCCTTAGTGAATCCGAACTACACGCGATTCACTACCATGATGAAGTCAGCGAACCCGAATATCATGCTTCACCAATCAATAATCCCATGATGAAGTCAGCGGACCCCGAAGGTCATGCTTCACCAATCTCAACACCGGATGAAGTCAGCGGACTCCGAAAGTCATGCTTCACCGATATAACACCTCGCTCATGATGAAATCAGCGGACCCCGAAGGTCATGCTCCACCAATCGCATACTCCCATGATGAAGTCAGCGGACCTTAAAGGTCATGCTTCATCAATCACCAATACCATGATGAAGTCAGCGGACCCGAAAGTCATGCTTCATCAATCAACGCCCTTTTGGCCTCGAACGACGAGTAGCGTAACATCGCGCTCTGCTACGCCATAGTGAATCCTAACGGATACCACTAACCATTCACATACACGAGCAAGAACCACCTATATCAAACATAGGCACAAAACAATTATTCTCTAGAAGAGAATCCGACACACACCTCCCTTAACCGAAGGATTTCACCTTGCTCGCCAAACACGTCCATTATCTCTCAATCGAGATTTACCACATTACCACCTCGGTGATAATTCAAATCCAAACCATAAGTACAATTTATCCGAAATTGTAATCTACCACAAATCGACCAAAATCAGGTCTCGACAACATTTTCCGGATCTACCAAAAGCATCATCCGAAATCTCACACTAAAACTTCCTCGTGCGGGAGTGTAACTCCCCCATTTGGAACTACGTCCCATATCCACAACTCGTACAACCGTACAATGCTACCTAAGGTAGACTTTACAAAGATTGGGCTCACACGACCCGTCACCATATCTTGCTCCAGCCTTGAGCACACAAAGGATTTCAATCAATCCTTAAACACTTCGAGCAAAAAGTGTACCACGATTACACAAACCATACCTTCGCAATCATCCAATTGCTTTAGTTTGTCAAATTCCACCTAGTCACTCATGTACCTAAGGATTTCACTTCGGTACCCTAAGTACAATGTAACCGCAACATAATCGGAGTCGAACACCACGCTAGTAGGTATAAAAGAGGCACCTAATGTCGCGTCATAAAGACTCCATTACCAACATACATCGAGATTCAAAACACTCGATCTCAAGGGTTTCAGCCCACCCGTCCAACCTCACGGTTCATCGACCTCAACACAAAAGCGAACACGCGCTTAACAACCGAACACCAACCCATTTCCATGGCTTGGTAGAAACATTTTACAAATATCAAGGAATGCTTGGTTACACCAAGTCTTACGCCCTTCGCCCGTCAATCAAAACGTCGTCATAGGGTACTTCCATTAGGAACGTCACCCATATCAATAACATGCACAACACAATGCATTTAATAAACTCAACTTCAAACGGCACTTAATAAATAATCAAAAGACATATTTATAAAAACGAAACGTATCTTAACGTCTCCTTGTCGGCCCCGTCCCCGCTAACTTGGGACATTCTGACCTACGATGTCCTTCTTCTTGGCAATTGAAGCACACCATGCCATCGCCTTTTGGTACCGAACATTCCCAAGACTTGTGACCCCTTGTGCCACAATTGTAACATCTAGACGCACTAGAATCCAATATACCCGTCCGTGTACCACCCGTGCTCACACTCGGACCCTTAGTCCTCTTACTCGGAGCACCATGCGAAACAACCCTTCTCTCGCTCGAAGGTTCACCCTTCTTTGATCGTGAATACGACTCGAAACCTCTAGCCACGGCGAATAATTCCGCAAACGATTTCGCGTGACCCCGGCTAATCTTATTCTTCAAGTCATCATTCAAGGTTCGATAGAAATCCTCCATCAACGACCGATCATTCCCTAAATACTCCGGGCAAAAATGAGTCTTCGCCATAAAGGTCGTCTTGAGAGTATTCAAATCCATAGATCCCTGTTGCAAGTTTCGCAACTCATCACGCAATTCCGACAAGTCGGCCGAAGTCCGGAACTCCTCGAAGAATTCCTTCTTAAAATCGTCCCACGATAATGCCATAAACGGCTCACCACCGACAAGATCAATCTTACCATCCAACCAATCCTTCGCCCTACCCCGCAATAAACTAGTAGCGAGTCTTGTCTTTTTCTCGGGAGGGCATTCAATAGTACGAAAACACCCTTCAACATCCGAGATCCAAGTTGTGCTTACTAAAGGATCCGGTTTCCCGTCATACATCAGAGGTTTAGTCCTCATGAAGCTCTTAAAACAATGCTCCATTTCTCCACCATTTCGAAATTCGGAATACTTCCTATCCATTTCTTCTCGAAACGCACTCATTTGCTCCGTAACGGCGGCCGCAACTCTAGCGTTAAACTCAGCGTCGTTCGTCTCGATCCCATTTCCCGTCGCCATTCTAAGGAATGCAAAGCGGTTAGACCACGAACGTGTAAATCACACGCACAACACCGCCCCATCTTGCTAAACATTTGTCGTACATCACTTGCTAGACACGATTTGCACCCGTAATAAGGTTTGCAAGTCCTTATTACGCATACACGCTGTATCGGCTCGTTAGTACAACAACCATCTCGCTCGATGATATATGCAAACACAAACAAAATTCTACGCGATATAAACACACGCGAGAATTATTATCACATCACAATAGCATATTAATAATATTCGCATTACTAATATAAACGTTAGTCAACCTATAAACAAGGCACTAGCTAGAACCCATTCTGACCCGTACTCCTACAAGTCCCGCAACAATTAATCACACACAAAAGTCTAAGTCTAGGCACCTATCTCAAGTCACCTAAATCCCTTAGACCATGCTCTGATACCACTTGAAACAACCCAACCCGTATTAAAACCGGCCCATAAAATTTTTTCCTTTTAATACGCGTTAAATAATACTTTAAGTCCCGTTACACATATTCCAAAACGTATTTGTTATCAAAGTAAGTTCATCGAACTTAAAACATACATTAATGATTTAAACTCCTTAATACAATGGTTCATTAATTAAATCGTAAACTGGTTATAATCATTATGACCCGACTAGTTACGTTTACACAAAACCGAGCATGGTGATTTGGGACTACGCTACCCAAATCCTAATCGAGTCCAAAAGCAAGATCTTCTAAAGCAACCTAGCCGAGATCTCTAATTCCCAAGCTTACCCGAGCCGCCAAGCATGCGAACCTATAAAAATATCAACAACGAGAGGGTAAGCTAACGCTTAGTGAGTGAGAATATACTACATACATATATATGCATAAAATGGACACGCCACAAAATAGCAAATACCGCATACCGGAGCATCCAAACATAAAGGCAAGCTAGTCTAAGCATACCGTAAGATCACTAAGCAATGAGCTAAAGATACATCAACAAAATATAAGTTTGCCAACAACGATGTGAACAATGCCAATAAGCTACACCCGGAGGGTTAGCTACAACACGACAATACAACATTATATGTATACAATATATATGTATATATATGTATATATCTCTCGAATAACATAATTTGCTTACGCTTACAACACAATAACCATGGTTAACCAATCGTACAAGGGAACGATACTCGTAAGAGACCGTCGGAGTTCGTAACATCCATTAGCGTTACTTAAACACCGCGTAATCACTAATCCCCCGGGTGATGTCTTAAACACCGCGACTAATTCACCCCATGACAATGTGGCGTCTTAAACATCGCGACGAATCCACACGTCAATCAAAATAATGAGTGGTGTCTTGAACACCGCGACAATTCCACTCCCATGACAATGTGGTGTCTTAACCACCGCGACAATACCACATGCCAATCAAACAATGAGTAGTGTCTTAAACACCGCGACACTACTACTCGTTACTTAGAATGTGGTGTCTTGAACACCGCGACAATACCACATTCATACTACACAAATAAATACATTATATACGTACACGCATAATTATTCCACTCACAATATTAACCCTTCGCCATTGGGGTTATATAATCCACATCACACGCCCATGTGATAGAGTACACGCAAGGTGTGCACCTCGTCAAAGATGGTCAACCAAAACGCACAACCGTGCCAATTGGACCTACACACAAGTCCATCAATCCACCTATATGTGAAGTGAGCTCTATAACCGAGAACCACTTCACCCGACCCGCACCCATCCTACACATACATATGCATATAGGATATTAACACTCACCTTAAGCCTTGATGAATGCAACCAAGTAATCCGCAACTCGTCAATGGAAAGTACCTATTCCATTATCACAAATTCAACAACACACTTAGATTGGATTTACAAACCAACCCAATTTGACACTTAGTGCAAATTCGACCCAAATGTAATTCCAAGTACAAACCGCGCCCAAACTAACCAATAATTACTAACACGGGTGAAAATGGTCCTAATATGCCAAGTAAACCCAAACACAAGTGTTAAACACATGTCTCACCCATTTTGACACCAAAATCGTAATTTTGACCCATTAAGTCAAAATCTCACCGTTTACAAGTCTTGACACCAAAACACATTTAACTCGGTTTAATACTTCAACTTAATCCATTTTAAGTTTATAAACCTTAATAAATCAACAATCGGGTCAAAATCATCACCAAACCCTAATTTTGGCTCTAGTCAAAATTAGTCAACTCCAAGAACCCTAAATGTCCCCAAAACCTCAATAATCACTAATACTAGTGATTATACACCATTTACAAGTCTTACAAGCATGAACTTGCACACCAAACCCAAAACCCGACATTAACAACAAAAAACCCGAATCTTGGTGTTAACCTTCAATTAACAACTAAATGGGTTTCACCTATGAATCATACAATCAAAAGCCCTAAACTTGAATGATGAACACGAAAATGAATTTCGGAGTTAGAGCTTACCACTAGTATCACCGTGTAGCTAAGAACGAGGAGAACACACTTGTCAACTATGCCAAGGATCAACTCCCGATCCTTCCTTTCCAAAAATCCTTTTGAAATCAAATGGGTGTTTGAGTTTAAGAGGAAAAATGAAAAGAAAAGGGAAATTAAAATGAGAAATGAAATGAATGGATGAGGTTAAATCCTCAAATCTGGCTCAAACGCGAAAAGACCAAATTGCCCTTGAACTTCATTTAAATTTACAAGAATCTGGTGCCAGTTCACACCATTCGCCGCGCCGCGGCCTAATTCGTCGCGCCGCGACGATTGCCTCGAACTGGTGACTTTGTTAACAAGCTTTCTGATCTGGATTTATTTGAAACGCCGCGCCGCGGCTCCCTTTGTCGCGCCGCGACACCCAACGTGGCCTGACACATTTTCTCGCATACAAGACTTTAACACCCAAACATGTATCGAACCCTTCATACGCCTGTCGTACATACACAATACACCTATAAATCATGTACGGGGAAAAACGGGGTGTTACAATTATGGGTCAAAGTTGTCAAAAGCATCTACGGGCGGGATGGCGGGTTGGGGTCTGACAATAATAATTCGAATTTAAAACGTTGTTCAATATGGCGCAACATCATTAAACTTGGAATCGACATGCTCAAGATTGGCATAAACATCAACTCATTTTTTGAACGCAAATTAGGCGACGGGCATGATATTCTGTTTTGGGAGGATTCATGGGTAGGTGGGTCCTATCTTAAAGATTTGTTTCCAAGATTGTACAGGTTGGAGACTTTCAAATCAGCAGCAATAAGTGAAAGACTACAGTTTCTGAATGGGTCGTGGAGCTTCACGTGGTCCTGGTCGAGGAGTCTGTGTAACGACCCGGCTTTTTCAACTTGCTTTTGTGCTTTCGCGAAACTGTGTATATGTGCGTACTGAGCTAGTTTATGCTATGGGATCTTATTTAATGATTAATTACTTTTATTAATACCTTACAACGTGCTATTAAGTGTGTAATCACTTAACTTGATCACCGGAAGCCCTTATGACCGTTAGTGTCACTTGACGTTTCGAACAAACTGCGTACTGTGTACACGTTTAACTTTTGTCATAATCGGAATATTATGACTACAAAATATTAATCATTATTTTATAATAATAATTACTTGGGTTTTTGGATGCTTAATTACGCTTAGTAATTTACTTATGCTTACTAGTTAGTCTTGTTGGACTTTCTACCTTATTGAACCTTAGCCCACCCTACACTAGTTAGTGTACTATTTAATTAGCCCAATTATTAATAGGTAGTGACCCATTAATAAGTAAGACAAATGCCTATTTATTAGAGGGAACATGCTAGCATTTTTGTCAAGTATTATCCTTAATGTTGCATGAGATCCTAACATAAGCACCAACTTTAGACAACCATTAACCATAAAGCAAAAAGTTATCCCCCTTGTTCCCCCCATGTTCCCACATTTTTAACACCACCACCACCTCCTCACCATCTATAAATACAAGCCTTAATCCATCCATAAAGCAAAAAGTTATCCCCCTTGTTCCCCCCATGTTCACACACACTCACTCTCTAATTCTCTCTAGTTCTTTCTCTCTCTAAAAGTGTAAGTATTTTGAATTTTACTTCTTCTTCTCCTTCTCATCATCACGAATTCATCATCATCATCATCATTATCATGGGTCTAGCTTTTTAGCTTTTGATCTTGATTACATCTTGTAGATTCAAACATGGATTTGAATCTTTCAAGAACATGGAAGATTCAAGCTTTCTAGCTTTGAATCTTCACCCACTTTGTAGATCTATATTTTTTTTAAATTTTAATCTTGTTATTTTGTTATAAAGATTCAAACTTGTGTTTGTAATCTTCATATAACTTAAAAATCCAAGCTTTATGCTTCAAGATCTTCAAGAACAACCAAGATGCAAGCTTTCTAGTTTAAATCTTCAAATCTTTTGTTGGATCTAAGTTTTCTAACTTATGATATCATTATTTTGTTATAAAGATCAAAACTTGTGTTTATGGTCTTCATGTAACTTAAAGATCCAAGCTTTATGCTTCAAGATCTTCAAGAACACTAAAGGTTCAAGCTTTCTAGCTTTGTGACCTTATAACTTGTGTGAAAGGGATCCAAGCTCTCTAGCTTAGGGTTCCATCACTTCATTTGACTTAGATTATGTTCATACTTGTTTGATTAAAGTAAAGTTTGTAGCTTTATGTGATGACCCAGAAAATTTTGACTAATTTAAACCAATTCTTTATATGATTTAATATTATGTAAACCGGTATATATATATATATATATATATATATATATATATATATATATATATATATATATATATATATATATATATTATAAGATGTACAAGTAAAACACTAATTGCTACCGTAAAAACGACTTTGCTACAGTAAAACACTATTTGCTACAGTGAAAACGACTTTGCTACAGTAGCTACAGTGAAAACGACTTTACTACATTGAAATGCTACATTGAAAACGACTTTGCTACAGTAACACTATTTGCTACAGTAACACTATTGCTACAGTAAAACACTATTTGATGTCGACGAACTAGCAAACAAAACGGATAAGGCGTCCATGCGATCGCATGGCAAAAACACTGAAAACTTATGCGATCGAATGAGCTACAGTAAATGGAAAAGTAATATAAATACGCATGTTTGCTCGACGGATTCTTCACATTTTTTTTTCTTCTTCTATAATCTGTATTTATATTTATAATTATAATTTTAATTATAATTTAAGTTTAATAATAATAAGGTATATACGAGGGTGTTTTTAATTCGGGTTTCAAACCGCTTTAAGCTAAGGAAATATTGGGTATTGTTCGGGGTATTGTTCTTGAATCCAAGGCCAACCATACAGTCGTCTACCATCATTACGTCTACGCAATTTGCCTACAATATTGAGTCTCAATATTGAACTGTGAGTTTATAGTCTCCCTTTTTAAATACTTTAAATATTTTTGGGCTGAGAATACTTGCAATTTATTTTAAACGCAATAAGACACAAGTACATACTAAATTCTACACTGAGTTAAACCGAAAATCTCTTAGCTTTGGTAACTAGTAGCTGCCAGTACATAGGATATGGACTGGTGGATGCGAATAATTGTATATGGATCCATAGGGCTTGACATCCTCGTCCGAGCTAGAGCGCTAGCCTTTTAACGGACGTATGTTATTTGAGTTTATGACACGTTGGTTTGCGTGTATTAAAATGTGACGATCGCTCCAAATCCATATGGACAATACGTCATTCATCGATTTCATTGCGAGGTATTTGACCTCTATATGATACGTTTTGTAAACATTGCATTCTTTTGAAAAGGCATACCATAAATGTATATTTAAATCAAAGGTTTTCGACATCTGATGATTTCTACATATAGACAATCACCGTAATAATATTTTACAATAGTACTTCCGTTGACAATGCAGTCAAAATAAGATACATGGTGATGATTTGGTGAATGCAACGTTTCCTTGAAAAAATATGCCATGTAAGACTCCATGCACATAGCTTGTCTAACATTTAAGCAAACAGCGGAAGACTTCTAGGGAACCTGAGAATAAACATGCTAACAAGTGTCAACACAAAGGTTGGTGAGTTCATAGTTTTAATGTTTTGCATAATCTGTACATAAAGGTGGATCACAAGATTTCAGTTGTTTCATCCAGAAACGTTTATCAAAATATTCTATGAAATTGAGCACCCTGGTAACTAAACTTAACGTATATATAATTTGTACCCTTTGTATAATCATCTTAATAATACACGCAAACCAACGTGTACGCTTCTCAAATAGCATACGTCCGTTAAAAGGCTAGTGCTCTAGCTCGGACGGGGATATCAAGCCCTATGGATCCATATACTACTACTCGCGCCCACCAGTTCTTATAACCGGCAGTTACTAGTTACCAAAGCTAAGGGATTTTCGGTTCAAACTCAGTATAGAATTTAGTATGTACTTGTGTCCATTGTTTAAAATAAAGTGCATGTATTCTCAGCCCAAAAATATATATTACAAAAGCATTTAAAAAGGGAGCAAATGAAACTCACCTTAGCAGCATATAAAGTCGTTCACCAAAATGTGACAGAAACTCGGATTACCAAATAACCGTAGATCTCAACCTAGAGAACATATGTTGGTCAATAAATGTCTATCAAGCTCGGTTAGGTCATAGTGTATCACAATCCTAATGCTCGAGATCGACATACAAAAGTTATCCAATGTCATTTCAAAAAGTCAATTTTGACAGTTGTTTAACAAAACGAGACGTACCTTATATAAGGATTCATTTACTCGGTTGGTAATATTCAAAAATCCAAATTATCAATCTCGTAAACGAGTTGTTTAAATCTTAATTGTAGATTCAAAAGCAATTTCAATTAACGTCAATTATAATTCAGTTGATCATATCTTTTAATCCGTTCATCGAAATTATTCGATATCTAAATGAAAAGTTATTGATTTTTCGCCAGCTTTCGAAAAACATGTATATCATATTTTTTACCAGTAATATATGTATTTAATTCGTGATTCATTATAACTATTTAATGACGAAATTTAGCATACAAGCATATATAAATATATATATACTCAAGCACTAGACATGGATACACAATTAATATATAAAAGATAAAATATGAGTGCTTACGTATCAATATTGAGATTCAATATTGTAGAAAAGTACGTAGACACAACAGAGATGATAAACACTAGATTTGATTCACAAATATACCCCCGAACATTACCCATAACCTCCTTGGCAATAACCCATAATTTTCTTAGCTCTATCCCGCTCAAAAACATATTTTGAAAGTGACACGCTCATGACCTCGTCGTAGTATTTTAGGTATATATACTACAAATAATAATATTATAATAAGATTAATAATAATAATATTAATCTTAATAATAATAATAATAATAATAATAATAATAATATAAAAAAATAATAATACGGAGGAATGAATCGAGCTTTTATAGTATGTGGCCTGCTACAGTACCTCATGCGATCACATGAGTTTTCAGTGTTTTTGCCATGCGATCGCATGGCCGCCTTATCCGTTTTTGTTTGCTAGTTCGTCGACATCAAATAGTGTTTTACTGTAGCAAATAGTGTACTGTAGCAAAATAGTGTTACTGTAGCAAATAGTGTTTACTGTAGCAAAGTCATTTTACTGTAGCAAATAGTGTTTTACTGTAGGAAAGTCGTTTTTACTTGTACATATATATATATATATATATATATATATATATATATATATATATATATATATATATATATATATATATACATACATACATACATATAATTGTTCATGAATCGTTGAGAGCAGTCAAATGTAATGAAACAGTTCTAAAATTTTGAGATTCAACTTCATAGACTTTGCTTATCGTGTCGGAAACGTTAAATCATTTAAAGATAAAGTTTAAATTTGGTCAGAAATTTCCGGGTCATCACATAAAACAAATGGGGTAATTATCATTATAACATTAAAGTTTAGTTACCAGGGTGCTCTGTTACGTAGAATCTATTGATAAATTTTTGATGAAATCTTGTGGTCTATCTTTATATATAATTATGACTCGAGCAATTAAACCTATAACTCACCAACATTCGTGTTGACTTTTTAGCATGTTTTATTCTCAGGTCCTTAGACTGCTTCCGCTGTGATGTGCTTGTTGCCTGCATGGAGTCTCTCATGCTTTGTATAAAGTTTATTGCATTCGAAATAAAAACTGCGTTGTGTAATAAATAAGTTGACTGTGATGTCAAACTGTATGATAAAAACTTATGTATTTTGGGGATTTGCTTATACGTAAGCACTCACCCACATGTTTATAACTTTCTATGTTTAGAAAGTCACTTATTTTAATGAATGCAATATTTTATCAAAACGTATCATATAGAGGTCAAACCTCACTGTGGAATCAATGATTAACGTGCCGCGTCAGTAGCGATTTTGACGGGTCGTTACACTTTAGTTGTAAATGTAACTTGTAATTGTGTTAAGACTAAGGATATGATGTAACCTTGGTTCATCATCCATCTAAGACTCTTAAATGAGTTGTGTTCTTACTTGGTCTTAACATATTGCGTGTTGATGGTAGAATCTTAGTCAAGGTGATGCTAACCTGTGACGATCGCTCCAAATCCATATGGACGAACACGTCATTCATCGATTTCATTGCGAGGTATTTGACCTCTATATGATATGTTTTGTAAACATTGCATTCTTTTGAAAAGGCACACCATCAATGAATATTTAAATCAAAGGTTTTCGACATCTGATGAATTCTACATATAGACAATCACCGTAAATAATAGTTTACAATAGTACTTCCATTGACAATGCAGTCAAAATAAGATACATGGTGATGATTTTGTGAATGCAACGTTTTCTTGAATAAAGCATGCAAGACTCCATGCACATAGCTTGTATAACATGTAAGCAAACAGCGGAATACTTCTAGGGAACCTGAGAATAAACATGCTAACAAGTGTCAACACAAAGGTTGGTGAGTTCATAGTTTTAGTGTTTCGCATAATCTGTATATAAAAGTGGATCACAAGATTTCAGTTGTTTCATCCAGAAACGTTTATCAATAGATTCTACATAACAGAGCACCCTGGTAACTAAGCTTTAACGTTATAATGATAAATACCCCATTCGTTTTAATACACGCAAACCAACGTGTCCTAAACTCAAATAACACACGTCCGTTAAAAGGCTAGCGCTCTAACTCGGACGGGGATGTCAAGCCCTATGGATCCATATACTGTTATTCGCGCCCACCAGTCCATATCCTATGTACTGTCAGCTACTAGTTACCAAAGCTAAGGGATTTTCGGTTCAAACTCAGTGTAGAATTTAGTATGTACTTGTATCCATTGCGTTTTAAAATAAATTGCATGTATTCTCAGCCCAAAAATATAGATTGCAAAAGCAATTAAAAAGGGAGCAAATGAAACTCACGCATATAAATCTAGTATTTTCAGTATTTATAAACAGTCGCATGTATTCTCAGCCCAAAAATATATTGAGTAAAAGGGATCATATGAAACTCACCTTAGCAGCATATAAAGTCGTTCACCAAAATGTGACCGAAACTCGGATTACCAAATAACCGTAGATCTCAACCTAGAGAATATATGTTGGTCAATAAATGTCTATCAAGCTAGGTCAGGTCATAGTGTATCACAATCCTAATGCTCGATGTCGACATACAAAAGTTATCCAAAGTCGTTTCAAAAAGTCAATTTTGACAATAGTTTAACAAAACGAGACGTACCTTATATAAAGATTCATTTACTCGGTTGGTAATATTCAAAAATCCAATTTATCAATCTCGTAAACAAGTTGTTTAAATCTTAATTGTAGATTCATAAGCAATTTCAATTAACTTCAATCATAATTCAGTTGCTCATATATTTTAATCCGTTCATCGAAATTATTCGATATCTAAATGAAAAGTTATTGATTTTTCGCCAGCTTTCCAAAAACATGTATATCATATACCTTTTACCAGTAATATATGTATTTAATTCGTGATCTATTATAAACTGTTTAACGACGAAATTTAGCATACACGTATGTACAAATATATATACTCGAGCACTAGACATGGATACACAATTAATATATAAAAGATAAAATATGAGTGCTTACGTATCAATATTGAGATTCAATATTGTAGGATAGTACGTAGAAGTAACGGAGATGATAAACACTAGGTTTAACTTACGAGCAAAACCCTCGAACAATACCCATAACCTCCTTAGTAATAACCCATAGTTTCCTTAGCTCTATCCCACTTGAAAACCCATTTTGAAAGTGACACGCTCATGACCTCGTCGTAGTATTTTAAGTGATATAATTAATAATAATAATAATAATACTATTAATAATAATAAAATAAATAATAATAATCTTAATAATAATAATAATGATAATAATAATAATAATAATAATAATAATAATAATTTAAATAAATAAATTTACACATAGTAATACATGTGTAAAACAACTCGCGCAGAAACCTGGTATTTATAGGCATAATTCCCGATTCTGATGTCCATGCGATCGCATGGGTTTTATGCCTATTTCTCATGCGATCGTATGGCCGTCAGATCCAGCTCACATATTTTTGTTTTCTTGTTTGTCGACATAATTAAATATAATATATATAATATATATAATTTAAATAATTAATTATATATTATATTAAATTCATGTGTATAGTTGACTAGTAATTTTCGTTCCGATGACTCGTACGTTGTCACTCGACTTATGTCCCGGTTCCGGTTTCTCGAACGCATTTTCGTACGCTTAGAAAACTCGCAATTTACATTTTGTGACTCGTACCTTTGTCAAAATATAGTATTAAATTATCACTAAACCATATCATTCAAAGTGTATCTTAAACTTTCTAGTGTTTTGGTCATTTACTTCTATAAATCATTGTCTCGCGATTTGTTAATATATATATATATATATATATATATATATATATATATATATATATATATATATATATATATATAATAACAAATCGTTTTATGACCAAGTTAATATATATTTTCAACATTCATAAACACGTTTTAAATATACGTCGTAAGTTATTCATACAATTAATATTCCAACTTATCATATATATTCAAATAAATATTTAAACCAATAAGTTTAATGTACGGTATCAAACAATTAATACATCGTTACGTTTTCAAGTTATAGTGTATATATATATATATATATATATATATATATATATATATATATATATATATATATATATATATATATATATATATATATATATATATATATATATATATATGTATCTATATACATATAATTGTTCGCGAATCGCCGAGAACAACCGAAAGGTATTTGAATATATGAAAATAGTTCAAAAATTTTGAGATTCAGTTTTACAGACTTTGCTTATCGCGTCGGAAATATTAATCATACAAATATTAAGTTTAAATTTGGTCAGAAATTTCCGGGTCATCACAGTACCTACCCGTTAAAGAAATTTCGTCCCGAAATTTGAGTGAGGTCGTCATGACTAACAATAAAAATGTTTTCATGCGGTATATGTGTTGATAAATAGAGTTTTATCACCGTTGAATAATATGGATAAAATAATCCGATTATTCGAAGCGTATGAGAGAAGTTATCGTAAAAGAGTGAAATGAAGGAATAGAGATTCGTCTTAATTTTTGACATAGTAACGGTTGATTTTCGGAATTTAAGAAATAGAAAATCTTCATATTCTAAATAAGATTTGATTCTTCAGAATTTAAGGAGATTAAGATCTTCTTTTATTAAATGCGTAATCTGCCTCGATTGCTATGTCTGATATTTCACTATAAATTGACCTTTTCCGTTTCATTTATTTTCACCACTCTTATAAGCTTCTTCCTTATTTCATACTTACAAAAGATTTGTGAAAATGCTTCATCCAGTTCTGATTCTTGATATTTTCTTGTCTATCATATCATTCATTCTTCTTTTTCATCTGCCACCAGAGGAGGTTATTTTCTTCTACTATTACCTTGGGGTTATATTGTTTTTCATTCTCCCGTGTCTTTATATCGCTATACGCATTGATATACACGGTTTGTAATTTCGGGGTTGTTTTCGGGCTTTATATTTTCCATTATATTTCGGAGCTTCATGCTTTCGTTTTCTCTTCCCGACTTTAAGTCAAGCAAATAATGGTCCTAAATTCGTAGCTATACATTTCGGAATGAACATAATTAATGTTCTAAGAAAGAAACGGTAATAGCACAATCTGACTTGTCAAATTACCAGAATACCTTGAAAAAGACCGAATCATTAAGAAAATATTTTCTTGATATTTTTAGAGATTATATAGAATGAGAGAGTTATGTAACATGGTTCATGATGAGGGTGTGATCTGTGAACATTTATCAAGTTCCATTAGAAACTCAGCATGACTTACTTTAATATAATCACGTTGATCAAGTGTCATTATACTATACTAACTCATGCTTCAGCTCCCAACACCACTTCAAAAATATTCATATTTTAACCTCGAAGGTTTCAGAATTTAAAAACTAAAATAGTTTCTTTTATGATGTTACACAGATATCGCAAGGAGAAAATTGATTTCTGATAAGAATGATTATGGAATTATCACCAGAAATATGGAGGATATTTATAATGAAAGATACGATGATATCTTAGAATTTCTAATATTAGGGGATGATGAAGAATATTGTCCGCAAGGGTTTAGATTCGGAAGCAAGGTATTCATTAATGGCTTCAGCAGATACTAAATCATTTGGATTCTTTGAAGGCAGGTTTAGTCTTTGTGATTTATCCACAGCCTCCTTCATACTTTGCTCAATCCGTTTTTCAGTACCAAAATTTTTCTGAGCTTTGCCAATACACTACTCTTTATCATCAAACTTTTGACTGTTAAAGTCGTTTACAGTTTTTTGATGCTTCATCAGCATTTTTCAAGATTTCGAGAACTAGTTCATAGTTTAGGGTGTTTTTCAGAAACTTCACATTCGAAGTCTGTAAGTCTTGAAGGTAAACGTTATATGTATATATAACTGTTGGCGAAAAATTGCTACGAAATTCAAAATACTGATTTGCTAATTCCCAGTAGTTGGTATGACAATTGTTGTTAAAAGTTGTATATGAGTACTTGATAGAGTTTCAATGAATAATTATCGTGATTTTTCGGAGAGGCTTAATGATCAATGAAGTTGTTGATAAGTTTACTGCTAATGTGGTGGAATATGAAAGGTTCCCCGATAACAAAAATGTATATGCCAAAGTTACAAGTCTGAAAGGTCGTCGTTAACTGGTTGAACGGTTGATAATACTGGATACTTTGAAAAGAAATTGCAAGGTTATTTTCAGTAATAACAATGCTAAAGGATCTTTCACATTTTTGAAGTCAAAGTATAGCCTTGAAAGATGTAGAGATCTAAGAATGATGTCACCCGTTAAATCTTGACTTGGATTCTGATCCGTCAATATCAGAATATGTAATTGAATTTGTATGGAAACGATTGTATATCGCTGTGAGCATAGTTAATAATTTTTGAATCAAAGTTGAAGAATGTACAGTATAACATATTAATTGTGAACTTATATATTTCCCGGGAATTACCTACTCGTTAAAGATTTCACAAGTAATATTTTGTACAAAAGAATTTTTATTACCGTCTTTATGAAAATATATGTATGTATATTTTCTTCAGATGTAACGCAGATTTAATGAGTTAATATCATATTAAGCTCATTTAATTTTTGGCTGGATTAGAAATGAATAATCTTTAAAACATTAAAGATTTCATAATCTTCGTGGAGTATTTTACTAATGTAATCAATACTTCGTTATTCAGTTTTATTGATATTTCCACAGTGAATCATGTTGGTGCTTATGGAACTCTTGCTAACTTCGAAAGGTAAAAATGATGTTTTCTGGAAAGTTTCGAGTATATCAAAAATAAAAATGTAAAATCAATTATGTAATTGAATAATACACTTGGTTTATTATGAAATGGAATTCATTAAGTTGGAATAGAGATTGTAGTTAACAATGGTTAAGTTGTTAAGGAAGGATGTACATCATTGCATATTAGTAATATGAACTAACCGAGTAGTACCTACCAGTTAAGATTCACACGTAATAGCTTAGTACGAAAAGATTTATTTTGATTTCAAAATTCATATATATTAAATATACATAAAATTTCTTCAGGGAAAATGAGTTAATACTTCATCGGTTATTGTTGCTGGTATTTCTTGGTAACTACGGTGCGTATGACGTTGATGCTCGTGGAACAGATTGTGAAGTTGAGGTTTGCAATGCGAATGTTGTTGGTCGTGGTAATGGTACTGTTGGTGTTGTTGTCGGTGGTACTGTTGATGCCGGTGATGCTGCTGGTGCTTGCAACCTTTGCACCATATTCTCCAAAGCCACTACCCACGCGCGAAGTTCGTTGACTTCTTCTATTACACCGGGATGATTGGCGGTTCGGACGAGCGGATGAATAAGATCCAGAATTTGAGATAGTATATTATCGTGACGAGATACTCTGGAAATAAGAGAGAAAATGGTGTCTCGAACAGGTTCGCCGGTAAGTGCTTCAGGTTCTTCGCCAAGAGGGCAATGTGGTGGATGGAAGGGATCGCCTTCTTCTTGTCTCCAATAATTAAGTAGGCTACGAACCCATCCCCAATTCATCCAGAATAGATGATGGCTAATTGGTTGATCCATTCCTGTTACACTGTCTTCGGAATTCAGGTGAATATCCATATTGGAATAGCTGTCAGAGTTTAAGGAATTTGAACTAGATACGGGATACATCTTGTATAATTAGGGAGATGATTTTTGATATGAATTAGATTATAAAATTTAGTTTGGTATTCTTCAATACAAAATTTACATATGTATATATAATACCAAATTCAATAAATCACGGAGAAATTTTCGGAAGATGTCAGGAAAAGTTTACAGTAACAGATACGCTAAGATATGAATTTTTGTCTATACACTATTTATGCAATAAATGCAGGAAAACGTGTCTAGACTTAAGAATGATAAGCATATAATTTCCGACAAGAAATGATAAGCAAAACTTTTGACATGCAGACAAAGTCGAAGTCCAGACTTACTAATGCATCCTAACAACTATCAGTTAGACACACTCATGCAAGACCTGGTTCACTAGGACCAACGCTCTGATACCAACTGTGATGATCGCTCCAAATCCATATGGACGAACACGTCATTCATTGATTTCATTGCGAGGTATTTGACCTCTATATGATACGTTTTGTAAACATTGCATTCTTTTGAAAAGGCACACCATCAATGAATATTTAAATCAAAGGTTTTCGACATCTGATGAATTCTACATATAGACAATCACTGTAAATAATAGTTTACAATAGTACTTTCGTTGACAATGCAGTCAAAATAAGATACATGGTGATGATTTTGTGAATGCAACGTTTTCTTGACTAAAGCATGCAAGACTCCATGCACATAGCTTGTATAACATGTAAGCAAACAGCGGAAGACTTCTAGGGAACCTGAGAATAAACATGCTAACAAGTGTCAACACAAAGGTTGGTGAGTTCGTAGTTTTAGTGTTTCGCATAATCTGTATATAAAAGTGGATCACAAGATTTCAGTTGTTTCATCCAGAAACGTTTATCAATAGATTCTACATAACAGAGCACCCTGGTAACTAAGCTTTAACGTTATAATGATAAATACCCCATTCGTTTTAATACACGCAAACCAACGTGTCCTAAACTCAAATAACACACGTCCGTTAAAAGGCTAGCGCTCTAGCTCGGACGGGGATGTCAAGCCCTATGGATCCATATACTGTTATTCGTGCTCACCAGTCCATATCCTATGTACTGGCAGCTACTAGTTACCAAAGCTAAGGGATTTTCAGTTCAAACTCAGTGTAGAATTTAGTATGTACTTGTATCCATTGCGTTTTAAAATAAATTGCATGTATTCTCAGCCCAAAAATATAGATTGTAAAAGCAATTAAAAAGGGAGCAAATGAAACTCACGCATATAAATCTAGTATTTTCAGTATTTATAAACAGTCGCATGTATTCTCAGCCCAAAAATATATTGAGTAAAAGGGATCATATGAAACTCACCTTAGCAGCATATAAAGTCGTTCACCAAAATGTGACCGAAACTCGAATTACCAAATAACCGTAGATCTCAACCTAGAGAACATATGTTGGTCAATAAATGTCTATCAAGCTAGGTCAGGTCATAGTGTATCACAATCCTAATGCTCGATGTCGACATACAAAAGTTATCCAAAGTCGTTTCAAAAAGTCAATTTTGACAATAGTTTAACAAAACGAGACGTACCTTATATAAGGATTCATTTACTCGGTTGGTAATATTCAAAAATCCAATTTATCAATCTCGTAAACAAGTTGTTTAAATCTTAATTGTAGATTCAAAAGTAATTTCAATTAACTTCAATCATAATTCAATTGCTCATATATTTTAATCCGTTCATCGAAATTATTCGATATCTAAATGAAAAGTTATTGATTTTTCGCCAGCTTTCCAAAAACATGTATATCATATACCTTTTACCAGTAATATATGTATTTAATTCGTGATCTATTATAAACTGTTTAACGACGAAATTTAGCATACACGTATGTACAAATATATATACTCGAGCACTAGACATGGATACACAATTAATATATAAAAGATAAAATATGAGTGCTTACGTATCAATATTGAGATTCAATATTGTAGGATAGTACGTAGAAGTAACGGAGATGATAAACACTAGGTTTAACTTACGAGCAAAACCCTCGAACAATACCCATAACCTCCTTAGTAATAACCCATAGTTTCCTTAGCTCTATCCCACTTGAAAACCCATTTTGAAAGCGACACGCTCATGACCTCGTCGTAGTATTTTAAGTGATATAATTAATAATAATAATAATAATACTATTAATAATAATAAAATAAATAATAATAATCTTAATAATAATAATAATAATAATAATAATAATAATAATAATAATAATAATTTAAATAAATAAATTTACACATAGTAATATATGTGTAAAACAACTCGCGCAGAAACCTGGTATTTATAGGCATAATTCCTGATTCTGATGCCCATGCAATCGCATGGGTTTTATGCCTATTTCTCATGCGATCGTATGGCCGTCAGATCCAGCTCACATATTTTTGTTTTCTTGTTTGTCGACATAATTAAATATAATATATATAATTTAAATAATTAATTATATATTATATTAAATTCATGTGCATAGTTGACTTGTAATTTTCGTTCCGATGACTCGTACGTTATCACTCGACTTATGTCCCGGTTCCGGTTTCTCGAACGCATTTTCGTACGCTTAGAAAACTCGCAATTTACGTTTTGTGACTCGTACCTTTGTCAAAATATAGTCTTAAATTATCACTAAACCATATCATTCAAAGTGTATCTTAAACTTTCGAGTGTTTTGGTCATTTATGTAACATCCCGCATTTTTCCGTTAAATTATTTTAACGACCGTCTTTTTTTTTAGATAATATCTTCCGTTATCTAAATTCGTAGTTTCCGTTGACTAACGTTCATAATATTTCCGTTATTTAATTATAACATCACTCGTTTACTCGAGCGTTTTCAAAATATTCGTTCGGTAAAATCCCGCACCCGCTTCTAAACTCGAGGGACTAAAATTGACACGGGGCAAACTAGTTGACTAGGTCAACTAGTCCACCCCAATCACCACCATTCAATCATCTCCATCTCTCTCTCTCTTTCTCTCTAGCAAGAACACACACACAAACACCCAATTCAATCATTCATCATCTAAATTCGATCTAGGAGGCTTACAACAAAACAAATTACATATTTAGAATCCTCTCTTCATCCTCTACAATTTGATACCAACTTCATCTCGTTTGAGTAACGTTTCTAAAACACTAGATTTCTCTAAATTCGTTTTATATACTTGAAATGGTGTTAGTTAGTGTCTATGGCTCGTGTATAACATGAATATATGTTTTGTTTGCTCGATTTGTTGTTTTGAGTAACTAGTTTGAACATTTGAAATGGGTTTGCTTAATCTTGCATTTTGGAAGATTAAATGTTGTTTAAATGCTAAAGTCCATGTTTTAATTGTGTTACTAGTATCACTAGCTTCGTTTTGATGCATAGGTTGATTAAGAAAACTTCAAAAACATGATTATTGATTTTTGTGAATTTTGGTTAGGGTTTGATAAGCTTAAAACGAACTTTTGATGTTTTGAATGCCATGAAACGTTGTTGGTAAGTGTTTAGTTGTATTGTATGTTTCATTACCTTCAAAACGGCCTATCGTATGTGTAAATTGGATTCCCGAGTCAAGAAATGCGTTTTATGAACTCGAAACTTCGATTTTGAACATTTAACGATCATTTATTGAGGTTTTCTTTGTTGTTAATGATGGAATTGATTCATGAAATATGTTTAGTTGTATTCCTCTTTAAATTACCTTTCCAACGATATAAGATACGTGTTTTGAATGTTAACGAGTCAAAAGTTATGATCGTTTGAAGTTGAAATCGTATAAGTGAAAACTGCCCCAGAATTGCTGACACAGCTGCAGACGCGGCGCATCTGCCTCAGATGCGGTGCATCTGAGGCAGAATGCCCAAAAATGTCAATTTTCGCTTAATTCTAAGTATGCTACACACCCCCGATCAACATGAAACTTGGACAACATGCTCATATATGATTTCTAAGCTTAGGAAAATAGTTCGGGACCCGACCCGACCCCGTTGACTTTTTTGTTGACTTTGACCAAGTTTGACTTTTAGTCAAACTTAACAAAACACTTATGCAATCGTTCTAACATGCTTTCATACTTGATTCTTGCATGAAACTTGATAACGTGACTCACATGCTACATATTCGAGTCGTAACGAGCCATAGGACTAATTGAACACATTTCACCCGACCATGTGTCGTAACCGGTTAATTGATACAACTTACTTGTTTAGGTTAAGGCTAAGCAACTTTCATGCACACGTTTACTTTGTGAAGTACTTTTATACTCGTGCACTCGAGGTGAGATCATAGTCCCACCTTTTCAACAACTTTTATACTTTTAAATCGTGGGCTGAGAAACATATACTTTGTTACATCTTATACTACTTACTTTTATGTTTTGAACACAAGTCCGATGAAACAAACATTCTACAGCGAGTTTAGAACAAAAATCCTCAATTCGATTATCATTAGTTACACTTGCCGGGTGTAAGCGAGAACTTATGTTGTATGGATCCATATGGCTTTGACAAACCCTCATTCAAACGGTTCGCTACCGTTTACGAATGGAATATATTTTCGTGAAACAGTGTATGTTCTAACACTATTGTGATGGGGTTCTATGGAAGGAAATGTTAAGCATTGATAATTGGGTGCTCGCGAACCAACTTTTGGAATGCAACTTTTGGATGATCAATTTATGGAAATACTAAATCTTGTGGTTCAAAATATAACTTTTATTAATACACCTATGATTTCACCAACGTTTTTCGTTGACAGTTTTCTATATGTTTTATCAGGTTCATACTTGGCTATTTGATACATGCTTCCGCGTACATTCATACTTGCTTGGGGTCGAGCATACATGCATACACTCTGATTACTTGCTTGGAGTCAAGCATGCATACATACTTACGCTATTTATAGCAACTGTGATTTTCAACTTATATTATGTCGCAAGTTATTTCATTTATACTTTACAATTTTTGTAATCTTAAACTTGTTGTCGAATTGTTTGTAAACTAAACTTTGCAAGTCTTGTACGTTTCAAATGAATGCGACATAATTTTGGTCAAACGAGTCTCATATAGGGACTATGACCACACAACGGGACCTAAGTAGTCGGCGCCGTCAATGACGATTTTGTCGGGTCGCTACAGATGGTATCAGAGCTGGTTTAACCTTAGCCGTAAAGGTAGTCACGCGCGCCGACTGTTAGGCCGGGCACTCATACGGACTATGCTTTTTGGCGGGTTAATCGTAGAGGGGGTTCTCACAGTGTTACCTGTGACGAAACATTGGCTCTTACCCCTTGCGATCCCTTGGAATTTGAGGGTTGGCAGTTTGGCAGAAATGCGGGCCGTAAAATCAGTGTCTGAGGTACACTCAGTGGTCACCAAGCAGTTTGCTGGAAAGGCACTGGGTGGGTTTCTACCCCATCTGTCGCTACAGATGGTATCAGAGCGTTGGTTGTAGGGAACTAGGATATGCATTAGTGTGTCTGACAGAGTCGTTAGGACGCATTAGTGAATCTAGACTACAACCGGATAGTTAACCATTGCATTCTGACATACATTTGCTATAGATAGTGCTTACTTGACTACTTGTGCATTATACTTGAATCATTCTTAGGCAAACTTCTTAATGGTACCAAGTTTTCATCTTACGAACTCGTATTCTGCAACTTTCTGGTAACACGTGTAAATTCAAGATTCATATGCGTATGGATGACGACGACTTCATTAGTCACACTTGTTCGGGAACTCTGTCTCCCAGATTGTAATTCGCCACCGTTTAAACTTACTATCGGTGTCACACCGGTGTTCCTCACTATCTATCATTTCTTGTTACTACCATCACTACTCTAGGTGAGTATCGTCATCAATACTTATCACTACGGTTACGTACTACTCGTTATCATGATTCGTTGCACTTCTCGTACCGAAATACATTATTGTTTGACTTGAACCGCATTGACGTGACAGTCATTTATACATTTCCCTCGAGGAACGCTTCTTTAGAGTTGCACTAATTCTTTCGATTCAATACGAGTCATGTTAGAGACGTCGTTACACTTTATTCATTTTAAATTTTCACGATTACACGAACTTGAATCTATGGAGTGATGTGGGAATGGAGGTATGAGATAGCATAATATAACGACACTCGATCAACGTGGTTATATTACGGTAATTCATACCAAAGTTCTAATGACACGTGATGGTGGTTGGACTCGATCAACCTAATCACCACCATGTGCCATGTACATGATTTCATTTTTCTTGTTTGAACATCCGACAACTCCGAGAATACTGATAACAACCATACCCGGGACACATCGTCGATTATTTTCGAACCATATTTATGCTTCCAAATGAATGGAAAATTCTTTCAACATCAGAAGTATGTTACACATGTATACTATCTCGTTTTCGCACAGTTTTATCGACGAACTACAAACTGTTTGGTATGCTCACATTGAGGCGGAAACTTCTCTCGCATTACACTCGTACTTCCATTTAAGGAAATCTTTATTCTACATTCTCAATTGAGAGAGACTCTTCACGTTATACTAGTATTCACTGCAGGGTGAATAGTCCTAACGAACGTTTTTGAAAACCGATAAATCTTCTGTGGCGCGAAATTCTTAAGAAACAAAAAATTGTTCAAAATATATCTTAAAGAGATATACTTCGTTTCTGATCGAGATCCTCGTTTCACTTCTAGATTTCGGAGTGCCTTACAAAAAGTCTCGAGACCACGTTTAGACATAAGTACTGCGTGTCATCCACGCACCGACGAATAAAGCGAATGTACGATTCGAACCTGGGGAACCATAATACGAATTTGTGTTATCGACTTCAAATATACTTGGGAAAAGTCTTTGCCTTTAACCAAATTCTCTTACAACGATGGTTATCGTTCAAGTCTTAACGTCACACCTTTTGAAATCTTATATGACCGAAAACGTCATTCTCCTTTTGTAGAACCAAGTAAATGATAATCAAGTCACCGAACCTGGACTCATTCATGGTGTAACCGTTAAAATCCTTCCAATCCGAGAAAGGCTCGAGATGGCCCGTAGTCGCCAAAAGTGCTACACCGATGTTAGACGTAAACATTTCAAATTCCAAGTGGGTAACCGCGTAACGTTAAAAGTCACACCTTGAAAAGGTGTAATCCATTTCGGGAAACGTAGAAAGCTAAATCCGCGATATTTTGATCCTTTGGAAATCTTGGGGCGTTTTGGACCCGTTGTTAGCCGTTTAGATTTCAGACTCAATTGAGTCTCCGTTCATCCTACATTCGATGTATTAAACTTAAAGAAGTGTCTTGTGGAACAAGAACTTGTTATCTTTTTCGATGAGCTTACTATCGATGACAAACTCCGCTTCCTAGGAGGACCGGTTGAAATTTTGAATCATGAAACCAAACTCTGAAACAACGTAAAACCCCGACTGTCAAAGTTCGTTGAAATGCCCGATGAAGTACTTTCACTTATCCGTAGAATGGGCAACGCACGATCTCGATGAAGGAACAACGACTACTACTTTCAACTAAATTTCGGGACGAAATTTCTTTTAAGGTGTAGGTAATGTAACATCCCGCATTTTTCCGTTAAATTATTTTAACGACCGTCTTTTTTTTTTTTAGATAATATCTTCCATTATCTAAATTCGTAGTTTCCGTTGACTAACGTTCATAATATTTCCGTTATTTAATTATAACATCACTCGTTTACTCGAGCGTTTTCAAAATATTCGTTCGGTAAAATCCCGCACCCGCTTCTAAACTCGAGGGACTAAAATTGACACGGGGCAAACTAGTTGACTAGGTCAACTAGTCCACCCCAATCACCACCATTCAATCATCTCCATCTCTCTCTCTTTCTCTCTAGCAAGAACACACACACAAACACCCAATTCAATCATTCATCATCTAAATTCGATCTAGGAGGCTTACAACAAAACAAATTACATATTTAGAATCCTCTCTTCATCCTCTACAATTTGATACCAACTTCATCTCGTTTGAGTAACGTTTCTAAAACACTAGATTTCTCTAAATTCGTTTTATATACTTGAAATGGTGTTAGTTAGTGTCTATGGCTCGTGTATAACATGAATATATGTTTTGTTTGCTCGATTTGTTGTTTTGAGTAACTAATTTGAACATTTGAAATGGGTTTGCTTAATCTTGCATTTTGGAAGATTAAATATTGTTTAAATGCTAAAGTCCATGTTTTAATTGTGTTACTAGTATCACTAGCTTCGTTTTGATGCATAGGTTGATTAAGAAAACTTCAAAAACATGATTATTGATTTTTGTGAATTTTGGTTAGGGTTTGATAAGCTTAAAACGAACTTTTAATGTTTTGAATGCCATGAAACGTTGTTGGTAAGTGTTTAGTTGTATTGTATGTTTCATTATCTTCAAAACGGCCTATCGTATGTGTAAATTGGATTCCCGAGTCAAGAAATGCGTTTTATGAACTCGAAACTTCGATTTTGAACATTTAACGATCATTTATTGAGGTTTTCTTTGTTGTTAATGATGGAATTGATTCATGAAATATGTTTAGTTGTATTCCTCTTTAAATTACCTTTCCAACGATATAAGATACGTGTTTTGAATGTTAACGAGTCAAAAGTTATGATCGTTTGAAGTTGAAATCGTATAAGTGAAAACTGCCCCAGAATTGCTGATACAGCTGCAGACGCGGCGCATCTGCCTCAGATGCGGTGCATCTGAGGCAGACTGCCCAAAAATGTCAATTTTCGCTTAATTCTAAGTATGCTACACACCCCCGATCAACATGAAACTTGGACAACATGCTCATATATGATTTCTAAGCTTAGGAAAATAGTTCGGGACCCGACCCCGTTGACTTTTTCGTTGACTTTGACCAAGTTTGACTTTTAGTCAAACTTAACAAAACACTTATGCAATCGTTCTAACATGCTTTCATACTTGATTCATGCATGAAACTTGATAACGTGACTCACATGCTACATATTCAAGTCGTAACGAGCCATAGGACTAATTGAACACATTTCACCCGACCATGTGTCGTAACCGGTTAATTGATACAACTTACTTGTTTAGGTCAAGGCTAAGCAACTTTCATGCACACGTTTACTTTGTGAAATACTTTTATACTCGTGCACTCGAGGTGAGATCATAGTCCCACCTTTTCAACAACTTTTATACTTTTAAATCGTGGGCTGAGAAACATATACTTTGTTACATCTTATACTACTTACTTTTATGTTTTGAACACAAGTCCGATGAAACAAACATTCTACAGCGAGTTTAGAACAAAAATCCTCAATTCGATTATCATTAGTTACACTTGCCGGGTGTAAGCGAGAACTTATGTTGTATGGATCCATATGGGTTTGACAAACCCTCATTCAAACGGTTCGCTACCGTTTACGAATGGAATATATTTTCGTGAAACAGTGTATGTTCTAACACTATTGTGATGGGGTTGTATGGAAGGAAATGTTAAGCATTGATAATTGGGTGCTCGCGAACCAACTTTTGGAATGCAACTTTTGGATGATCAATTTATGGAAATACTAAATCTTGTGGTTCAAAATATAACTTTTATTAATACACCTATGATTTCACCAACGTTTTTCGTTGACAGTTTTCTATATGTTTTCTCAGGTTCATACTTGGCTATTTGATACATGCTTCCGCGTACATTCATACTTGCTTGGGGTCGAGCATACATGCATACACTCTGATTACTTGCTTGGAGTCAAGCATGCATACATACTTACGCTATTTATAGCAACTGTGATTTTCAACTTATATTATGTCGCAAGTTATTTCATTTATACTTTACAATTTTTGTAATCTTAAACTTGTTGTCGAATTGTTTGTAAACTAAACTTTGCAAGTCTTGTACGTTTCAAATGAATGCGACATAATTTTGGTCAAACGAGTCTCATATAGGGACTATGACCACACAACGGGACCTAAGTAGTCGGCGCCGTCAATGACGATTTTGTCGGGTCGCTACAATTTACTTCTATAAATCATTGTCTCGCTATTTGTTAATATATATATATATATATATATATATATATATATATATATATATATATATATATATATATATATATATATATATATATATATATATATATATATATATATATATATATATATATATATATATATATATAATAACAAATCGTTTTATGATCAAGTTAATATATATTTTCAACATTCATAAACACGTTTTAAATATACGTCGTAAGTTATTCATACAATTAATATTCCAACTTATCATATATATTCAAATAAATATTTAAACCAATAAGTTTAATGTACGGTATCAAACAATTAATACATTGTTACGTTTTCAAGTTATAGTGTGTGTGTGTGTATATATATATATATATATATGTATCTATATACATATAATTGTTCGCGAATCGCCGAGAACAACCGAAAGGTATTTGAATATATGAAAGTAGTTCAAAAATTTTGAGATTCAGTTTTACAGACTTTGCTTATCGCGTCGGAAATATTAATCATACAAATATTAAGTTTAAATTTGGTCAGAAATTTCCGGGTCATCACATAACCCATCAACGAGTTGTACACTTGAAGCTACAAGCATCAAGGATGAGAACCGTGATGAGCATCAAGCACTAAGAACCCCACCGGAGCACCTTGCTTACTGTTTTCGGGATCTGATCAGACCACCTGGGCTACTGGAAAGTTGATTTTTAGTTATTTTGGTTCGATTAGATGATTTTCCGTTTAGGCCTCGTCTTAATCCGAGTTACAGTTTAGGATTTACGGCCCTCCGAAAGTAACTACGCCGTTGTAACGTTGTGCTGAAATTTCTGACCTACTTGCACTTAAACCATCGCCACAGTCAAACGAAGACGAGTTAGGTTCTGAAAATTGGTCAACGGTTAGGGGACTCATATACGGAACCATAGCCACTGACTATGCGTCTTTTCGATTTACGTAGATCTCGTAGAAGCTGACCGAAGTCAGCCTATTGTTTCGATCTCTATTCTTGTCAAACTTACTTAGCTTTTATGATGATGAACGATGATGATGATGACACTTAAACTTATTTTATGCACTAATAGAACTTATAAAGACAACCTACTGACCTAGTAACCTTTGATTTAGGTTGACGACCTTTCGGACCGACTTACTACTTGCACACTTTCGTATCGACTTGTATTGCTTATTCACTGTGAGTTATAGCATCCCTTTTTACTTATACTATTTTTGGGACTGAGAATACATGCACTTTTTATGTTTTACTTACTTGACACGAGTACTTAAATTTTACATATGTGTGGGTTATACAACGGCATAAAGATTCCCCTTAGCACGGTAACGTTTAACTATTGATTTTTGAACCGGTAGACGCGAATATTAGATATGGATCCATAGGGTTTGACATCCCCACTCGGGCTAGTCGCGCTAGCATTTAACGGGTGTTTAATACTTCGAGGACATACGCACTCGCCAGGTGTACTTTTAGGGGGTGATATTTATATTTACGTTAAGTCTACTTACCATGTGCCCACGGTTATACATATACTTTTCATACTGTTTTGAAACATTGAAACCTCGTGGTCAATCTTATATTACTGTTACAATTTAAACTATAGCTCACCAACATTATTGTTGACGTTTTAAGCATGTTTTCTCAGGTGCTTAGAGGTTTATTGCTTCCGCTGTTAGACTTGCTGTCATGCTGTTTAGACTTGCTGTTAAGGACCTGCTGTGTTAGATATCCGTTGCATAACTTAGAGATGTCTCAATTATGGAACTTTTCTTTTGCATTCGTAATTTATGTTATTTTCAAATAATGACTTTGAAACAACCTTTGTGTCACGTTATCTTTTGTAAACGCTATCTTTTATGAATGCAAAACTGATTTTCAAACAGCATGTAGTACTTGACCGTGTAAAGATCATGTTGTTGATGAATCGTACACGATGGTTTTGTACGGGGCGTCTCAGTCTGTATGGTAGAGTTGTAAGCGAGTTGAACAATTTAATTTCTCTAAATAAAGACAATGCTAAATTCGGGAATGGTAACAGCACATGGATATGCAATTTGGAAAGTAATGGGGTTTATACCTCAAGGTCAGTTGCATCTAAAATTGATGCTGTTACACTTTCGAGCAGCCTTTCGGGTGAGGAAACTATGCGCAACAAGCTTCTTCCGCAGAAAATTGGCATCTTTATATGGAGATCGATAAGGAAGAGACTTCCGGTACGGTTTGAACTTGACAAACGGGGGGTTGATCTTGATTCTTTACTTTGTCCGATGTGTGGTGATGACGTTGAAACAGTTGATCATGCTATCTTCTCTTGTAATCATGCGAAAGAAATCTGGGATGGTGTATATAGGTGGTGGGGTTCGAATCGGCCTCCGGACATTAGCTATGATAACCTCTTCAAAGGTTCGGGTTTCGGGGGCCTCACTGGTAAAGCCAAAGATATATGGCAAGCGGTAGAGTGAGTTACGGGTTATCTCATTTGGAAGAATAGAAACCAAAAAGTTTTTCATAATAACTCTTGGGCCTCTTCGAAGATTATCAACGAGATTCAAGTCAAGGTTTTTGAGTGGATTAATAATCGTTCGCATTCTAAAGTTCTTGATTGTCACCAATGGTTGTTGAACCCAAGTAAAATGGGCTTCCCTCACGTAAACAATCGTGATACTGGTTAGCTTAGATCGTCATTTTTTGTGTCTTATAGTATCTAGTTTCGAGATGTTGTATATGCAGGTGCTATTTGGCTTGCTATTGTAATTATTCAGAACTTGTATATATTTATGTTTGTGGGTTGGGCCAAGTATATAAGTGTTCGCCCTTTTGTCATGTATATATCCTTTCTATATAATAGAAATAGTTGATAGTTGATAGTTGATTGCTTTAAAAAAAAAAAAAAAAAGTATGCCGAATCTATCAATTTTTGATGGATTTATTATCACCATTTAAATTTAAAATAAGCAAGTCAACTTGTACACTTTTACTTCAAAGCTTGATAAACACAAGAATTATCAAACTTTTTGTAATAATTATTTTATTTACATTTTTTTTGTATATACAATACAATAAATATTTACAACGTGCTCTTCCTCTTCGCATCTCAGGTTGGTACGAGGTAGGCCAGAGTTTGAAAATTCTTTTATTACCATGAGTTCATCCCACTTAGATTATGCGGTGGCTTTTAAATATCAAACCTACCCCATAAATAATCCACAACTTTTATTTGAAAGACTTTATATAATACTAGTGAAATGATCCGTGGAAACACGGGTTTGTTTAAACGAAACAGTTTAATGATACGTTTTACGTATTAAGTGAATGTATAAAAGTCATTTAGTTTATTGCCCTGTGAAACCACGGATTACGACTAAGAAACTTGTTGATTTTACAAACATAAAGTTCGTTTAAAGTTGATTATTTATATTTATATTTTTAATAATAATAATAACAATTAATAATAATATATGCCTTTTAATTTTTTTTAGAAAAATAAAATTACAATTTAGGAGATATTAATATTTTCTTTTATAAAAGATTTTGTATTTTTTAAATTAAATTAATATATAATTATGACATCATTATTATGAAAATTAAGCTTAATGATGACATCATCATTTTAGAGGTTTATTATATTATATAGAAGATATAGATATAGATATGTAGTTTAACTTTTTTTTCTTTATCATATTTTAGAAATATATTTACCCTTGACAATGGTGCAAGCTAGTTATAACTGAATAACAGAATATATCCATTAAATAATAGACCTTTGGGAATTTGAAGGTAGGTAACTAGATATACAATATCCTTGTAGAATGAGATCTCGTCTAATATTATACATGTCTAATGATTTGTCCAATCTCACTAACAACACAATCTTGTTAATTTTATGGAATCCGTTCAATAAGTAAATAATAATAAATGTCTCGCAAGGGATATTGTATATATTGACGTTGACATCGAGGCAGAGTCAAAATAAGTCGAAAATGTGTAACCTACTCTTAGAATTTACTCTTAGAATTTAAGTATTTAGTTTTTAATTTTTCAAATTCGATAAATAAATGGTTCAAATATATATTGTTGGGTAGGTGATACTCACCCACTCAGTTTTGATCAATACACACTTTTGATCATAAAACTTTCAATTATATCTTTAAGTTTATCTAAGAAGTTGAACATTCATTATTGTTAGTAAGAGTATAATAGTAACTTAGGTGTATATGAATCAAAACTTAGTGTGTAAGTATCACCTCCCATATTGTTGGGCTATATTTTTGAACGGCCTTTTTAAATATTAGGTCATTACATCATGCATATCTCAATATCTGTCTTGCTCTTGCATACTAATAGTAGGATATATTTTATAATTTGATCATTTTATTCATGATAGAAATTTGTGGAGGAGTAGGATTAGGATTGTTGACTAGGTTGTATATATATTTTATTTTATATTCTTATTTTTTAATTTTGTATTTAGTTTTATATATTTTTATCGTATGCCTTTTTGCCTCCTTGTTTTTTTTCCTCATACATGTTTGTATTTCCATGTTTTTTTTTCCTTTCAATATACTATTACTTATTGTAGCATATCCCAACATGTTGTGTGCATTACAGTATACTTATTTACATGCCTTATTGCACTATACCTTTACATGTTACATTACATTATATCGCATTTAAATTACACGTATTTACATATATGTTTTATACTGCATATTATAACTACATGCTTTATACCTATATGCTTACATACACATTTTAAACTTACATGACTTGTTATACTTGCATATTTGACACTTACATTTTTCACTTATATGTTCTTTTACTTTACTTTGTTACATGCCATATTTACCTTTACATTTTCCATGGTAAGGTTCCTTTTATCTACTTTACTTTACTTGCATTTAGTTACTTCACTTAACGGATTTCATGGTTCTTCTGGCCGGAGGTCCTTGGGAAGCAGCCTCTCTGCCCTATAGTATAGGGAGGGACGACTTCTTTTACCCACGGACCGATAGGTATCCGTGGGGGGAGGAATGACTGCCCTTTTACTCTAGGGTAGAGGAAAGACTGTCTACATCTAACCTCCCTCATACTCCACTTTAGTGGAATTGGGTATTGTTGTTGTTGTTATAATAATTCGAACTTATGCGGTAATGACTCGGTGCATATGTGGGATATAGGTGGAAATTATATTGGTGAATAATGAAGTTATAGTGAAATTTCTTAAAACTATGTCTAACTTTATAGTAGACCTTTATTGTGAGATAATAGAGTAATTTTTTTTATATAATTTTAAAAAAGTTAAAATTTAAAACTTCTTTTAATATAGTTATTTTAAACTTTTAACATTGAATAGTTATATATTCTTTTTAACAAATCATCTTTTTGTTTCCTTTTTTTAAAAGTTCTTTTCGTCGTACTCAACTAAAAAATATCACATAAAGTTTAAAAAATGTTAAATAATCATTTTTACCGATTCAGCAAGTAATGAACTACATTTTTTTTTTACAATAATACCCATTTTAAAATTTATGACCTACATCGAAGTTTTTATCAAGTATATATACCCTACATCGGAATAAAAATAAAAGTATATAACATATTATAGTTTAACGCTTATTAACACTTATTTATACCTTTAACGCTTATTAACAACACCTAACTTTACCACTTTAGTTAATTAATGAATTATCAAATTGAATTTCTAATTTCGAATCTATTCTATACCTTAAAAAAGGGTTTTCTTTAGGTAATAAATATTTTGAAACACCCTTTAATCACCATTAGATCAAGTAATTACTTTACTATACCTCTTAATCCACAAATTATCTAAAAAACATATTAGCTAATAAATCATCATTTGTGAGTTAATGGGTATATTATACCCTTACAAAAACGGGGTCATACACTAAATTCAGGGGTCTTCGCATAATCACTTCATTCTCATTTCTCATCATTTCTCATCCCAAGTACACTTTGCTCTCTAAATTCTCATTTCATATCCACACAAATACTACAGTACGAGAATGTTGAATATTCCTCCTTCATACATTTCCCTAACCCAGTGCAATCATACAATTCGATATTGATCTAAAAAATTTGTCGTTCTCATTACGGATCCATCTTTCAGATTACACAAACGATTCATCAATGGCCTCTAAATTGAACAACTTTCAAATAGTTGTTCATACTTTTAAGCCTCAATTTCATATTCTAAATCGTTATTTCAACCTTTTAATTAGTTTTATTCAAGATGGTGCAGATTTATGAGTTTCTCGGTTAAGTCTTACAAATAACCCGTGTTTGACTTGGGTTTCAGGAATGAATAAGAACAATGTACAAGCTTAACGAGTCATATTGATTGTACGATGCACTGATCGGAATTGAATTGGATATCAGCCACTCATCGGTACGATCATATTCTTGATTACTAATTTATCATCAATTTCGACAGTTTTATATTGATTTTTAATTGCTTCATTTAAATTGGGTTTTTGTGTGTTGAATGTGCAGGTTGATTGAACGCCCTTAGTCTTTTTTAAACATCGATGGAGTGAACTCTGAAATTTAAAATCAAATCATGTTACGAGTTTGATGTTTATCTTACTATTTATTCATTATACATCTTAAATCATATATTATAGGGTTTAATATGTCAATCTGCTCTTGTGATTCTGTTGTGTTTGATTTGGTTACAAGTAGTATGTTTCCTTATTTTCATGGCCACAATAACCATAATCGTAAGCACCCATTATTATATTCTTAACCGATTTAAATTTGCTCAATAAGGTCATCAGATTGACGTTCGTGATGAGCAAGTTTTGATTGACTAAAACTCTAAAAGTTGTCCATGATTGCCATGTTTTTTGATTCATTGTCTCCACGTTAAATTGTTTGTATAACTGTGTTAAGGCTGCATGTAAAATTTGAATTTGGAATATGTATATATAAGTACATACATTGTCTCATACATGTACGCATGTGTGCTATAATGCATTTATGATTTAACCAAGTGTGTCGCCTCTCAATCCGTGGTGTTTCATGTTTGCATTTGAACACTTACGTCTATGTTTGAACTGTTCAATCTGTTTCTATCTTACCTATTAGTGAACATCAATTACGTTTAAATGTAACAGGGTGTGCTATTACTTTCCGTTCTGTTTATGTATCACAAGTTCGGTCTTATGCAGGTATCAACATCACAATTTTACTTTACAATGTTATGAACTTTAAACGGTATATCGTCATTCTCATTACTTAAATGTACATCCATTCATATTTAATCATATAATTACAAAATTAAGTTTAATTTAAATATGTACAACAAAAATAAAAATAAAATTTTTTACTGGATGTGTACATTAGTCTATAAGATTTTTGTATCACCTACAATCTGTCATTAACTCTTTTACAAATATCTCGGAATTTCAAATTTAAATTTCAAACTTGTGAGTTATTTATGGTAAATTTTTTAAATTCCTTAAATTTCATTAAATTGCATTAACATAAATATCTCATATTGGAGAAAGTCAATATTAACTAACTGACTCGGATTTAAATTCCTTTTACATATTGATCAATTATATATAATGTCCCAATTAGTCAAATTGTATACCACAAATTAGTTTTTGAAAATTAAACTTTTCCCTCCATTGTTTCTCTTTAAAAATTTTACAATCTTTATCTATAAATACAGTTTCTTTCTTCTCATACTCGTATCAAATTTAACTTCTTCCTTCCAGAATACGCTTGAACAACATTCATTAAGTGATTAAACCATCTCAAACCGCTTGACTGAACTTTCAGAATACACATGGTTGCTTCTCTTGTTTACACGTTATTGAACGAAATCACTAATGAACGTTCTGACTGGAGAGTTAAAGTCAACGTCTTTATCACATGCAGAAAAACATGCTACAATAACTCAACTCATGTCCCTGGAACTTGTTCATATATGAACAAGTATATTTATTATTGTTAGTTGTAAGTAGCTGTATCTCTTGTCACCACTACGAAGGGATTGAAAGTCATCATCTTGGAGGAGGATGGAAATGATTCTAAAACCACCAAGAATGTTGATTACACGGACGGTTTGATGTGTATCTGAATCAACCGTAAGTGCATTCTTAATTACAAAGGTAACAATGTTTAAATCACATGTCTGTTATATGTTAAATTTTGGGGTATCAATCATTGAGTGTATTACAAATGTCTGGTTGTAAACGGATGTATCTAGAGCTGAAAAGTGCTTTTTAACTTGATTTAAAGGCTCCATTTGGGTCATAATTGTCCATTTAGACCCATTGTATTATTTCTAGAAATCTGAAGTTTCCAACTTGTTTAGAATGTCATTTTAGAGTTGTGGAGTGATTTTGGGTCACTCGAGTACATTGGATAAGAGTATGGTTCGTTAACTAATTTTGTTGTCATTTTGGGTAAAAATGTTAAAATGACTCTCGAGCCTACTTTGAGAACCCGTAAGTTGAAAATGGGTAAGTTTGGATGATAAGTAATAACTGGGATAGAAAGTATTCCTGACAAGCTTTAAAAAGGTATATGGTATGTTTGGGTTTGTCGCGCCTAAATAAGTTTTAAATGAGTCTCAAAATCGGATGTAGCAGATGTTTGCTTGCTGGACAGCAACAGAACACTAGCAGTACAATACAATAGTACATCAGCAAATAAGTAATGGGGTTGTTTTCGGTAACCCATAACTTTTAAACCGTAACTCCGTTTATGACAAATAAGTTGTCCAAGGAAAGGTGAAAGAGTCTACTTTCCAATGGTCAGGGTCTAAGGTATTAAATCTGATTTTGTGAGACCCATAATCTGTTGAAAAGAGGTTGTTTATATACAAAAAAATTGGTCAAATTTAAGGGTGTCAAAAGTTGCTAATAGGATTGTTAGCAGGTCAGGAAGCGTTGCTGTTAGTTTATTTTATGAAGTGACAGCTTGATGGGAGAGTGTAAGAATATCAATATTGATACGATTGTTAGTAGTTGTTCTTAACTTCTATTCGCAAACTATGTCTCGGGCAGCACATAAGTAAGTGGAGAAGTTAGTTTTCACTCCTTGATGTATATTGGGTTGTTAGGGTCCGACGACTAATTAACGGGTTAGAAAGGGTAAACTTAATTACAATCCGAATAAGATTTTTTTGGGTTAAAAAGATCACCTTTAAAATATTAGTTCCAAATGCAGTTTGGTGTAAATTTGTGTGTTGTGAATATTTGATTAAGCTTTGCTTGAATCGATTACAATTAATATCAAAACTTATATATTTTTTATAGCAATTCGATAATTTTTTTCGGTCAAACAAAATTTTCTTTATTGTATATTCAGGATTAGTTTAACCAAGATAATGGTGGTTCATCCGCTGCAGGTGCTGGGACAAGTGCATTGGCTGCTGCTGTTACTACTCTTGAAGCTATTTAAACTGAGTCGCAATGTGAGTCGCAATGTCAGGTAGTTTGTGTAAACTCAAATGGCTCATTAATTTACTGCAAAATATAGTAGTTACATGATATGTTGTTACTTGGTATTAAGTAGTGTAAAAAGTACAGGTAAATGTCTAATATGTCGATTTGATTTATTTTGAACGGCGATATCGAATAGGTCAATTTGATTAACCTACTTTCACCCAAGAAACTGATCATCTAACACGCAAAATTCATTTGCATCCAACTACAGGTACCATTTGCGATAAAATTTTCATTTTTTAACGACATATTCAACATGTTTTTTTTTTTCTAATCATCTCAAGTAGGCAGTTGATCTGTATATACGTAATAGATGATTTTGATGTTCTGAACACATTAGAGAATCACTCAAAATGGGCAAGTGATAATAGGATAGCTAAGATAAAATTCTCAACGAAATAACTGATATAGATGGCCTGGTACTTTATGATAATGTTAGTTTGATTCGTCATGCACATGCTTAAGCTTATTAAGTATATCTGCAATTGAAAAGTCAGTCAGCGTAAACAAATCATAAGATGTGTTGAATTGTTTAAATGGATAATTTGAAATATGACTCTGGGTTGCAAATTGATGGAAAATGTCATATTTTTTGCCACTATCACCCTACCATTATTGAAATATGACATGAATTGGTTGAGGGATAATTTGAGCAATGTATCATACTGGTAATTGCCATCACTCATCAAACACATGCTTAGAAAAGGCTGATAGCCCATGATTTGTACATTATTCACTGTCCACTATAGGTACTTCTATATACTTGAAAATGTTGTAGATATTATGTTGCGTTCTTTTAAGTTTGAATAATTAAAGTGAAATTGTTTAAATTTATTTGTTATAGCGGGTACGTGGTAGCATATGTTCCAGTGATCAGCACCTGTTAAACAATTGCTACCATGGGTCTGAAAAAAATATAGCCATGACATTGGTGATTACTTAAAATCAAGGTTGTAAAAGTCGCGAGTCGGGGACGCATTGGTCGAGTCGGGGACGCGTTGGGGACGCTTCGGTCGTTGACCAACGTTGACTTTATTAATAATTTCTGAAATATATATTCATATATATGTAAAATAGTTGTTTCTATACCATAAAATTCTTAAATAAGAACTTGAATTTAAAACCAATCAAACTTCAAACTCAATTAATGTTACCGAGTACATAATCAGTAAGGACACAGAGAAAAGAGTGGCTCAAAAAATGAAAACAAACCCTAAGTTTAAAACATATCAGATCTTGACGAAAATTTGACTGATTTGGACCGTTTTTGACCAACTTTGACCGTCTTTGACAGACTTTGACCGAACTTTTAGCTTTGACCGTCTTTTGAGTCGTTTTCAGAAAAACGGGACGGAGAACCCAAAAAAACGACGCATCGGCCGACGCGTCAGCCAAGTCGGCCGACTTTTACAACATTGCTTAAAATACAATAAGCCCCTTGGGTATGTGGCCTAACATAATGGCTGCAAGTAATGACATTAATGAACTTAAAATCCCTTTCAAGTCTTCTTTTGTCAAGGTGATAGGTGATGGGGCAAGCACGAGCGTTTGGCACGATTAATTAGAGACATGCGAGCATTCACTAATACTATTTAAGCATGTGCTTGATATTTGGGAAATTGTTTACGAATGGTGAAGCTTCAACCGCGTTTCAAATCTTAGCATTGGGGAGATGTTTCGAGGTAAAGCACCACATAATCTTACATCTTTGGGATCAAAAAAGTGGCAAGTCGAGTGGTTATTTAATTTGGAACAACCGGAATGAAAAAGTATTCAAAACCAAATCGTAGAATGGTCCCGTAGCCTTAAACGAAATTCAATTGAAAAGATACGAATGGATCTAGAGGAGGGAAAAAAGAAGAATATTGATTGGCTTTAGTGGGTTTCAAATTCAAGTTCGTGTGTGACTTGATTAGTATAATATGGGGAGCGCATTTGCTAAACTGTCTTGACTGTTATCTCATCATCCATGTATTTGTTAGCCTATGTAGCTCTCATCCTCGTGGGTTTAAATCTTTAGGTTCACATGTTTTAATTTTTTGTGGTGCACCTTTCTAAATTGTGAAAGATATGTATAGTTCTTTTAAGTGTATTATTAACCCTCCACTGCAATAATTGTTCTTTCATAATCCCGCGAATTCGCTGGTCTTTACCTAGTACAAATAAAAAGTGGAGTAGAATGATTGTTTTGCCCAATTTGCCAAGCCCACAAAAACTTGAAAATAACCTAACACATTATTTTATGCCTACTGCTTTAATAACCATAACCATAATCATCATAACCCTTAATAGAAAATTAGTTTTATGTTATTAAGAAACAAAATTGAGCTGCCTAAAGAACATCTTGTTAACTTACATTACAATGCATTTATGCTTTCATGATTGAGGTTTGGATTTCTCTACAAGGATGACCCGACCGTTCCACTCGGTTTTATCTAGAGCTCTGATCGCTGCATCGGCTTCTTTGTCTCTTTCTAGTGTTAAAAAACCGAATCCACGAGACTCCCCTGACCTATTCGTGCATAATAAAATATAAAAAGTTTCATATTCCAAATAGTTTAAGTGCATATAAGATTTAGAACACATACAGAGTTTATGCTAATAGTTTAATCACATTATTTATTTATGAAGATTCCAATTCTAGTTACTATTCATGCAATAATCAAAAGCCCATGTACATTCTAGGCAACCTAATACAGCTAATAGTACTACAAACAGCTTCTGTGTTATATATTCTTATATATTCATTCTATTAAAAAGCTAATAACACCTTGTACAATTTAGCCATTTAAAACATACAAACAAACTTACTAAACTGTCATTATACTAGTATGCCACGTCATCATTAAGTAGATTTTTTTTAATTCGATTGTTATTAACTTAAACTTATAATCAAAGATTGGTTATTACAGGTGAAAACAAAGATGTTTACCAAAACTGGTTATATTTTTAGGCAATAAGCCCTTCTAAGAAGGAAAAAATATGAGATGAGCTTACCTCTTGTTACGAACAATGCGCACATCTCGCACTCGGCCAAATTCAGAAAACTTTCTTTCTAAGTCTCTTTCGGTAGTCAAGAAGCTAAAACCAGCAACAAACAGATTCTTCCCAGGTTTCCCTAGTCCAGTGTTCCTGTTATGAGGCGGTGACCATTGTTTCTGTTTTGATGATCTGTATCGAGAATGATAAGATGATGCAGGAGATTTACGACATGAAGAGTATCTCCTCCTAAAGTCAAAGAACAAAGTTATATACAATGAGTAATTGGACACTACTACTTGTCGAATGATTATAATTAACCTAAGCATCTTTGGCCAACAGTATCAGAGTAAATAACCCCTCAAACAATAGGTTTCGGGTTCAAATTCTACTGGAGAGACAAATGAGTGTATAGTAAGTATGGTCGTTAATAATTGTGGTATGTTTGGCAAAACTAGTTTGTAGCTGATAGCTGGTAGCTTGTATTGTAGTTTGTATTTAGGTGTTTGACAGAGTAGCTGTTTTGTTATAATAAAGAGTAAATTGACCAAAAGCTAGGAAACTTTGCTCAAACGCTAGTTCTGTGACCTTTTAGCTTATAGTTTTTTTCCTCCGTCTAAAAGTTTTAAGCTCTTTTAACCAAACGAAACTTTTTATTAGATATGAGTACTTAGATAGAAGCTAAACGGTCCAAAAAACAGAAGCTAAATATATTTCTTCTAGTTTGTTATAATATATTTTTTCTGTCGTTCAAAAGCTCCTAACCAAACATACCCTTGGTTAGTGTGTGTGTGTGTGTGTTACGTTCTACATCAAAAAAATTGGGGAAGTTGTGAATATGTACGAACAAATGCACATAAAAGGAAGTTGCATAACCTTGGGGACCTCGATCTTCTATAATGTTGCCTTCTAATTGGAGACCTTGATCGAGATCTTTCACGATGATCTCTCTTGTGTCGAGAATTGATCTCTTTTTGCCTACTAGGTGACTTTGAAACTGATCTCTTCCCTTTTCGATGTGAATGATCATTTCTTGGTGATGCGGAAACATTTCTTTCAAAAACATCGTGCGTATTATGCTCCTCTTCACAAGACACATTCAAAGGTTGATCACTGATACGCTCATGCGAAGCCTCTGTTTTCGGACTAGCTCGATCAGTGTTAGGACTGTGTAGATCGGTTCTTAAGGGATCGTTATTCATATATTCGTCAACTTTTTCTGTTGGAATGTCTAAAACTTCATCTTCAGCCTCTCTGTTCACTAACCTATCTTCGATTTCTCGTTCTTCAGTAACAATATTCTCGAAAGGCAACACAACATCCATATTGTTGTGCATACTTTCGAGCTCAACATCAAATGAGGATCTAGATAAATAATCACTACATAACCTTTCATCATCAACAACAAACTGAGCATCACTTAAAACAACATCATTACCTAATCCAACATGCAGAGGTGAAAACATCTGTTGTGGTGATGCATTAATTTCACAATACGAAAGATCGTTGGGCACAGACTCGTTGTTAGTAGCTAAGTTACTAAATGAACATTCTCCAGAATTTTGTTCTTTACTTACAATACAACTCTCCAATAATTCATCAATCCCACAAGGCTCATTTTCCTTTAAGATAGCATTTAGTTCTTGAAATCCATTATCTGGTGATCTCAACTCCATCTCTACAACAGTTACAATGATGTTTAATGTTATTTACAATTTCCAAATGTAAAATAGTATAACTTTTATTTGTAGAACGGCAAACTCACACACCATGCCTACATAATTTTACATGTCCTAATCAGGACTCAAACTCATGACATCAAGGTCAAAGAGGCGCTCCTAATACCGCTAATAATAACATATTTAGCATGACAATCAAAACACACACAACTACAATGCAAATTTAACAGTGCGGCTAATATTATTTACCTTATGTAAATTATATTTGGAGTATTTTTGACATGTATGATTACCTACTGTCAAAGGCGGAACTACGTTAGAGCTTAGGAGGGCCTTGGCCATCCCTGACATTTGTGCCATTAGTATATATATATATATATATATATATATATATATATATATATATATTTTTTTTTTTTTTTTTTACGAGGAACCCTACTATGGGCCAGAGCACATTGGCCCCCCCACCGCAGGTAAACCCCGGGTAAACGGCAAGCCAGCCCTCCACCGCTACCAGGTAAGGCATTCTCCAGTTTAGTCATTAAATGCGGGCACTCCTTGGGATTGAACCCGAGACCTCCCCTTCACTGAAAGTGCTGGTGGCCACCCAGGCTAGGCCTGGATGGTTACCATTAGTATATATTTATATATTGTTGATTGTTGATTTTCTCTGAAACCGTTCGAGCAGTTATTGTTGACTAGTTATGATATTTACTTGCCCACATGCCTTTTTTGCTAATAAAATGTGTCTATAATATACCATATATATGTATATGTATATGTATATGTATGTATGTGTTATTTCGTTAATTAATTTTATCATATTTTTAATTCTTTTAGTTAGACATTTCCAAACACTATTGCATCTTTTAAATTTTAAGCTTACTAATTTTTATGATTATTATCATAATTACGGTTTGAATAAATCAAATTAGCTATTGGCCATTCATCTTCATTAAAATATAATTTATGACGATTACTTAAGTTTGAAAAGTACCACACCTAAAAATGTTGAATGTTCATTGTTTCGGCCCTCCTAATCAAAAACATCAAGTTCGGCCGGCTACTGTGTAGTTGTGCACCCTCAATGTGACCATTTGATATTGTTTTTTTTTTTGAAAGGCAAACTAATGATATTATGATCATGTAACAGATTCTAATATTTTGTTTTAAAGTATAGATAGTTTTGGATGATAAGTTGAAAATGCTTCAAAACCATTATCTAAAATCGGACCGTTCCAAGATAACCTGGTTAAGCTACATCTTGATGAAAAATATCACGTATGCTTAGTAGCGTTAACATAGAAAACCTTATCCGTTATCAGTTATCACGTATTATCCCAAATCGATCATCTTTTACTGTTCATGTAACTGTTGTATTCCAAACACTCAAAACATAAGCAATTTGTGAAGGCAATATATGATCAGACAATAGTTTCTTAAACCAAACACATCCGGATTCTATCAATTAATGAGATCTAGGTTCAGTAACATTCATATCACCAGAAGAGCTACATACATAACATCTAATATCTAATACGTAAAGAAAATATAAACATTATTATATTTTTAAATGAGTAATGATTAATTCGATACATACAACATAAAGCTACATAAATATTATATCATTTAATCATCATGAAATAAATTTTGATAGCAATTAAAACAGAAACGTGAATAGTATCATATATCATAGAAATCTGAAATCATACCTTTATTTAATCGAAGCGAATTCTCATTGTTATCATGATCAATTGCTTGAAAGTCGTCAATGGCGGACATTTTTATAATATATAGTGAAAAATGAGAAAACAGTGCTATTATATTTAGTTTTAGTTAACGATAAAAAGAAGTCCTTGAACTATTTCATATCCTTTACTTTATACCATTTGATATATTCTTCGATAGATATAAGTCTTCCTAAATGAATTGTTGTTTATTTTGTCCATTTTTATTTGAGATTACATGAACATGAGATAATCCTAATACGTGTTTGAATAAGATCACGTTGGTAGTATATATTTATTAAAGTAGTACTCGTAGTAGGTTTCATTGAAATTTTTCTTCACAGTTACACATAATTAGATTCTCTGCTAGCGAGAGTGGCGTAGAAAAATAAGAAGCACAAACAAGGGTGTTTAAAAATAAAGAGATAAGCTAACGCAATACTTACTTTTCTGCCTATTTGCAATGGAAATGAACGGAGAAGTGGTGGAACGTGCAGAACCACAATTTCGATCACTCCGATGTGGCACGAAGCCGCCGATGCCCGAGTCGGCTCCTAGCTAGGAAAATAACATTTTTTTGAGGCCGCACATTTAATGACTGCTCTTTAAGAGTGTACAGGGATTCGGCGTTCCATCACTCTGGTCTGATATTCCCTCTAAAAGTCTCAAAATTCAAGTTTTAAAAGTTCAAAACCACATTTTTTTCATTTTTTTCCTTATTGGTTCCAAATTCGAACAACAATATTGAATACCAAATTTGGCGCGTCAGCACTTTCATTGCTCTTAGTTGTCAAATATTTAGTACTTAATATTCATATAGTATGTTTTACATTTCATTCAAATAAAAAAATAACTTTTGCCCATAAAAAGTCAAAAATTTACTCTTCGCCTCTATAATATCCAAACCACTTAATGTTTGATATTCAAGTTAGACTTTAACAACAATAAATTTATTTGCCATGTTAAAACTTCTTATGATAGAATTAGGTAGTTGAGATAGAATCTTGCAAAATTAGTGGGTGTTTGAGAAGAAAACATAACCAAGATGAACAAGATGTAATCAAATGATAGTACGAGGGTTGGTATTGTAATTCGATTTGTGATAATATATCGGTAGGAGCACATCACAATGAATAAAACGTGTCAAAATTATGTCCTACGACCGTTTGAAAGTTGGCGTGACGTCCCGTTTTGGATTTTGTCCCTTTTTTTTTTTTTATTTTATATCTGTAACTTGTCGGTAACCTCTATCTGATCTAATCCCACGTAAATACAAAGTTAAAATCTAGAAACATGTTTAAACGGAAAATTAGGTAAGTGATTACTTTGTTTAATTACTCAATTAGTGGATCAATATTTCTTTTTTTAATGATGACTATATACCTGAATTTCACAAAGTATAATAACTTGTCGATTACAAAATCTAATAAGTCTATTTCTTTAATAAAGAAAGGCCGTCGTTACCAGAATTAAAGTTCAAGTTGAAAAAGAAACACTTTTAAATGTCAAAAATGATACATCGACAATGTTTAATACATTGTAATGACCAGATTGAGTACCGAGATGAATATGCATCCAGAATTTCTTGTCAATTCGGGTTTTATTCGTGTTCGGGATGAAGTTCATGTCCCAAGTGGTTTGTCAGTTTCTGGACGAAATGAGCGAGATGGTGTGATGAAATTTTTTGTTAATGGCCATCCAAATCTGTTGGTAGACTGACATCTTGTGCTTCGTGTAAGCTTCTGCTGTTAGGCCGAAGCCCTCTGAGGTTGAAGGATTTAACTGCTGGCCGAATGGATGTGATGTTGAGTTGAATGTGTCTGCAAGTGAAGAAAATAGTTGTGTCTTTGGTAATTTGTTTTATAGGCTATTTGGTGTGACATTAGACCTATATTGGTGGGTTGAATATTATGGCTTTTTTGAATCCCCCGTGCATTGATAAATCGAGTGGGGTGTTATGCAAGATTGGTTGGGTGAATATTCAAAAGACAAAAAAATACGATGTCTAACTGGTGTCTGGCTTCGAAAGATTCAAGTTTTGGTAAAATGAAGAAAAAGAACAAGAAGATTGGCTCGCGGTATGACGACTCTTTTTGTCTTCGCGATAAAGATCCTGATGCGGTTGCGAAAGTTCATCGAGAGCCTTTGAAGGTTTTTTTTTGAATCAAGACTTGGTCCTCCGATAGTTGATGGGAAGATTGTGGGCTACTCGAAGGTTTCAACGTTCGGTTCACCTAAGTTGTTATCGTTTGCGCCCCGCTAGGTAAAGACGGTGACTTTTCAAAAGGTTGATGAGGTTTTGAAGTCGGGGGCGAGATATAAACGCTTCGCTTGCCGCAGACGATCTTGGTTGCGCGTAATGCGTTTATGCTTTTTAACGTTCGGTTCACTTAAGCTGATATGAATAATTATTAGAACAGTTATAATGTAGAAGAAAAAAATAATAATTAAATATTGGGTTATACTAAAGTTGTCTTTAGTTGACCATTTCACTTTAGTGAGCGACGTCAGTAAATAAGTAGTGTCAACTATTCCGTAGTGGTTAAGACCACAATTATGTGAACATGGCTCATCCTTTCGCCACTGTAGCGTCGTTGTCATTAAACTCATCATTACAGGATTTTTACCGCTCATTGAATCCTACATGCCACACATACAACACCCTATATGGGGTATGATTGGAAAAGAAATTGGTGTGTGAAATAAGTTTCAATCGAAGAAAAAACGAGTGTGTATATATGATATTATTTTTATCATATTCTCCCATTTTTCGTCACTTTTTTCAGCCATCTTTCATCAGTCTACCTTTACACAACACCAACAACAATCTCGTTTCCTTTACTACGTAAGATTTTTCTAACGATAACTATAAAGTTTGTAATTTACGTCTATAAATGAGTAGTACATGACTGTTATTATTGAATTTTGATTGAAATTTATTATCTGGTACAAACATTTTATGCACTCTAACGACAAAAAGGTTATCGTTATAAAAATCCTAATAGAGGACTATTACTGTAGTTTAGTGATAGTTTGAGGGGTGGACTGGTCGCATAATCTCTACGGATATGGAAAAAAAATTCAAAACAAATACCCTCACCAAATCCTTTCATAATCCCAAATTCCCCAAAAGTTCTTTGTGTATCTGTTGGAAAACAATTATTGATTTGCTACATTTCCTCTATTTAATTTAATAATAAATAATAAAGTTTGCATCTTTAAACTTTCTTCTTGCCATTCAAATTGTTATTATCAATTCTGCAAGCAATTTACAGGTACCCTTAACTCCCCAGATCCAAATTAATTCCATTTCTTCAATATATAATATAAATGTTATCGTCTTAAAACATCATTTTTTGTTAAATTTATTAATTTCTTTTATTAAGTTATGGTTACAAAAGACCTAATTTGAAGTTGCTTGTGGTAAAGTTTATCTTTCAGAACACTCAATTTAGCAATTCTTGGCATACGAAATAATAAAAAATGAAATCTTGATTATGTTCTTTGAAGCATAAACAATAACAAGATTAGGGTTGTATAATATCCAAATCAGGTATCACATGTAGTTTCTAAAGTTGTATGATAATGGTTATGTATGATTATGTAAATGTATCTGTTTGTTTGATTGTTTGTGTTTATTTCTTGCTTGATAGTTGTTAACTTCAAAAGTGTTTTTATTTTATTCTATTAGATTTTTTTATTATATATATTGAATTTGTATAGCTGCTAATAATGTTGATGGTTTGCAGGTGCATATTTATAAGATGGAAGGTAGTATAGTTAGACGAGTTATTCCTTCGGATAATAGCTGCCTCTTCAATGCTGTCGGGTGAAGCTCGAAAATACCGATTTTTCATTTTTCATATTCAAGTTTCTGTCTTTATTTGCAGGGCTATGATTTTTACTCCATAACTGATTACTTTGTATGCAGGTATGTCATGGATCATGATAAAAATAAGGCTTCCGAATTGAGACAGGTTGGATTAAAATAGTCTGTTATTAATCATCTTTTGCATCACCATGTATATTAAATTCTGTAATACATATTTAAAGCATCAGTGTATATATGTATAGGGAATAGTCATGCTTATATATATTTGATAGTCCTTGAAGTTGAGTATTTCTATTTTGCATGTTTATGTGAAAAAAAAAAAAAAAAAAAAATATATATAGATAGTATTTATCTTGTTAACTATATTGTACGATGTATTTATTATAAAAGGTCATAGCTGCTACAGTAGCCAGTGATCCAACGAAGTATTCTGAAGCATTTCTTGGGAAAACTAATGAAGAATATTGTTCTTGGATTCTTAACCCGGATAAATGGGGAGGTATGATTTGTGCTCTTCTTGATATAAATTGTATTAACATGAACTTTTATATTTATTATCACCTTATCATTACTTGGATCTGTTTATATAACTTTTGAAGTTAAGTTACTCTATTCATACTTTTATGCATAGTTTGGACTCATTATAACTTTAACATCACTCCCTAGTCCCTACAAAGGGCGAACCTAGAATGTAAAGTTATCAGGGTCTGCCTTTTTAATTTCAAGTCAAGTTGAAAGACTAAACAAAGGAGTATATTCTTGTTAGTGTGGACCGGATAGTTATAAGCAATAACATAAACGTATGATTAACATCACAACACATAAGTTTTCATTTACAGAACCTAACGTTGTGATAATACACTCCGTAGTAACCTAGGTTAATTATAAATAAGTTGTTATGAATCAATTGTTTTACATTGAAAACACCATGCTTGATTGCGGGTGAGTGACAACTAATTGAAAAACGTAGAAGGGTAATTGAGGGACTTATAAGGAAGACAAAAGACAATGAAGCTTGTGAAAGCAGTTGAGGAAACAAAGACTCGAAAGAAGTCCACGTCGTCCTTTAATAGTTCATTCATATAGTGGTAAATTGAAGTAATCGATAACATTTTATAGGGAAATGTGAGTGGGCCTAGATTAGGAAAATAGGTGATAATTGGGCTTAAAACTCAAACATTGTTTGGATTTCGTTCTTTTCACAACGAGGCTACAACCATCACTAGATAGCCCAAGTGGTTGGGGCCCTGAGTTCCTTGCAAGAGGTCCCAGGTTCGAATCCCGTCTAGAACGAATATTTAGTGGTAGTCAGGGATGAGTTGGAAACAACCAGGAATACTCCCTGCCCCTATGGGGTCGGATTAACTCGCCCTCCCTGGTAGCCGAACACGGAAAACCTTCTACCTTTTTACGTTCAGGCTACACGGTGAAGGGTGTAAGGTGAAGAGTGAAGGGGAGTATTATTACGCAGATATACGCGGCCTAACCGGGTTATCCCTTGATTCCAATCCTTTCTCTTTGCTACCCCAAGATATGATTCTAGCGAAATTTGAACCTGAGATCTGCTGTGAGAATATCATGACCCCACCGGGGTACACATATAAGGTTTTTCTCTATTCAGGTCCCTAACCTGGAAGGAGAGTATTTTTACTCGAATCTACTTCCTGTGCCCTTTCCTTGGCCACTCCCCGGATTCGTTTTTTTAAATAAACATACACTTAATTAAAGTTTTATTATGTGTATGCTTATTAAAAAAGTAAAATTTGAGGGACATCAATGGAACCCTTTTTCAGTAAGCAAGAATCGACGCCCCTCCCTACATAGTTTGCATAGTTGATTTTGTAAACTTATGTATCAAATCTTCTTTTATTTTTTTGAACGGCGGTTAGGAGTCACTGACGGGACTCCGAACGCGATGTCGGAACCCACCCGCCCGATCATATTTATGGTATGAACCATTAGAGTCTCACCGCCCCTTCAGGAGAAATCCACGAAATGGGCGGGTAACCACAAGGAAAATAGAGGAAAAACCTACTTGGGCGAGGCTCAAGCGCATAGACGTTTGAAACCTCCGAGACCATGAAGTGGGCGGGTAACCACAATAAAAATATTTTTTGCAGCACATTGGAGTCGAACGGCCCCCCTTATGGGAAGTCAGCTCACCACCAATGCACCATCACCTTGCGGTTCTTATGTAATTGAATCTGAATCATTTTCCGAATATATATATATATATATATATATATATATATATATATATATATATATATATATATACACACACACACCAAAAGTACAGACAAGCCCGATCAACATTAGTTATTAATGTAATTTGTGATTCTGATTTACATTCGTAACTTCTAATACCACACACACACACGTAACCTGTGCGTCTAATGTGCCTTGAGTTAACAACCAATAACATAACACAAGAAGTTATAAATCACGTTGATTATAAAAATAAAAGGTAGAAGGTTTTCCCTATTCGGGCTACCCGGGAGGGCGAGTAATCCGACCCCAAACTCTGATGTACGCAACCCAACATGACTACTCCCTAGCTGTTTCCAACCCTTCCCTGGCCACCACAAAATATTCGTCTAGACATGATTCGAACTCGAGATCTCATAGCCCAACCATTGGGCTATCTTGTGATGGTTTCCTTTTTGGGACAAACCCAATCAAATGCCATAATTAGTTAGCAATTCTGACCTTTATGGGTTACTTTTGCATCCAATAAGTTCATAGGTGCTACAACCTTGTTACAAAAGATATTTTAGTTCCCTTTTTTTTTACAACTAGTGAGTAAGTCTTGCATTGTAACAGTTACATATGTTTTGGATCTCCCTAAAAATGTTACACGATTCTTCACCTATTACGTATGTATTGCTGCCTGACTATGTAGTGTTAGAGGTTCAATACTGATATTCGTTGAGAAGGAATTCTAATTATTGTGTTTCTGTTAACATTTGTTTATTAATTTTTATCCAAACTAAATAAAGTATTCAGGTTACTCTTTAGTCTGGTGAATAAGCTCGGCCTTCTTATTCATTGATGGCCCATAAAGTTAGTTTCATTTCAACTCATTTTGTCTATAGGCGTTTACTGCCATTTTTATCTGTTAACCTAATAATTAATTATCAGATTTGCTATTTCACCTTCAAAAGATGTATTTCTGAACGCAGTTCATTATAGTTTAAAAAAATGTGAATATTATTAAAAGTACACTTCTTAACAAGTGTGAAATACTACTGTATATTCATTTACGTAACACTTTTAAACATTAAAATGTACTTCTCTTCTACTTGTCATTTGTGCCTCTTACAGAATTTCTTTATGTTATGAAGGTGCCATTGAGCTTTCAATATTAGCGGATTATTATGGACGTGAAATTGCAGCATATGATATCCAAACAACACGATGTGACTTGTATGGACAGGTCAGCATTCGTAACCATGTCAAGCCTCATGTTCATTTTTTCGTATAAAATCTTGATAGGCCATCTTTATCATCTTTTTTTTTACAGGAAAAGAAGTATGAAGAAAGAGTTATGTTGATATACGATGGACTCCATTACGATGCTCTGGCTGTATGTCATTCTCTCCACCTTTATTTTTCCTTTACCTTATTCTTTTATAGCACATATGTATTTCTTTTTATAGAAAGAGTTATCTTTCTACAATATGTTTTTGGCAAGTTTTGTTTCAAATGATTATTATTATGTATTGATAGATGTCCCCTGTGGATGAAGCTCCTGAAGAGTTTGATCAGACGATATTTGGTGTAGATTCGGATAGGTCCATTGGGTCATATGAATCACTTGCTCTAAATCTTGTTAAGGATCAGCAAAGGTACACAAAATGTTGTGGAGTTTATAAAGTTCTTTTTTAATTGTAATTTGTTGAAGAAAATAATGGTCGATAATGTTAAAATTATAGGAAACGAAGTTACACCGACACTGCCAACTTCACATTGCGCTGCGGAGTGTGCCAGATTGGTGTGATTGGTCAAAAGGTTAGGCATTTAAAAATCTTTTTCAAATATATGTAAACCCAAACGAGACGCTACCTTCTAAACTTCAGTCATATTTATTTATTTTATTTTTTGTTGTTCTGTATTTAATGATGATGCAGGAAGCTGTGGAACATGCACAAGCAACAGGGCATGTCAATTTTCAAGAATTTAAGTAATTTGGTGGCATTTAGTCTGTGAGCTATGTGTTATTGGTTTGTTGTGATACCAAAAGATTGTGTTATTTACCCAAATTGTTGTAAACCTTTGTACTATATCAAGTTATAAACAGGTGTTTAGATTCTTCTTTGTGTTCAATATTGCGAGCTGCATTTTTATCATGTAGCTACATACCAAACTTTCAATTAAGATCAATGGTCATCTTTTACATATTTGACATCCACTAAATAGAATTGATATGTTGAAGATGTAATTCCGTTTTTATATAATATATGATCGAAAACGTTCAAGATTGATAATCCTATACTAAAAGGGAAAATATAAGAATATTGCAGCTTCATGGGCATAAATTAATCTTCCAAATGTTCAAGATTGAAAATTGTACACAACTTCCCTTTCTCAATCACCTGCAACCATATCAATAGCCTAAATCGAATCTCCATCATCATCATCACCACCATCATCGTCATCGTCATCGTCATCGTCACCATCGTCGTCAACCACTACCTGCAACCGTTTTAACTTCATATCTTCTGCTTCAGTACTTGGTGCAACCGTATCTTTTGACTTTCAATTCTCGCTTCCAAAAGTTCGCCTTTTAATCTGTTTTTCTGCGTAACTCCATTTGTAATGTGTGGGTTGCTGCCTGTCCCGGGTGAACAACTCCACTCAGACCCACTCAACCCAGAACTCTGGTCAGGGTGGGTCCCATTTGAGAGTCGCCCGTTCAACCCATCCAATGATATTATCTTGCAATTATCACCATTGCTTGAATATGATCTCCATAAACGAGATATTGAAGATCCTTTTTTAGGATGTTTAATCGGTTCCTCGGTTATTTCTGTAATTAGGGTTCCATCATCCTCTTCCAGTTCTCTTCTATAATCGTTTGTGACAGATGGATCACTTTCATTGGACGAATAATTTGTTCCTCGATCTTCATGATCGCTCATGGTTTCCCAACCACTCTCATCATCTTCACCATTTTGATCAAAATTAACCTCTTCAAAGATCGAATATATGTCATCTGGGTTCGCGGGCTCATATTTAAACTCACTGATTTCTTGAATGTTAACTGAATTCGCATACTGTATTAGGGTTTCAGCCCGTTTCATCTCTTCTATATCAAGATTCGTGCTTTTTGAATTCAAGAAAGTTTCAAGATCCGTTATCACCTTATTCATTTGACAATATTTATCTTCGAGTGTCACTTTTGCATCAACGAGCTTCATTTGAACACGTTCTTCACGCCAAACTTCAGCCATTTGCAACATTTTCCTTTCGTCATCAACATCTTCTCTCAATTTCATCGATTCTCGTTTCAAATCTTCAACTTCCGCCTTATCTTCACCAATTTCGTTAGCTAATTCATCACATACTTCCTCTAGTATCTCTCTTGCTTTGCGTTCCTTTTCATAATCTTGCATGTAACGTTTCGCTGATAGTTTGACTGCGGTCAACTCATTGACTAATTTCGAATTCACAACTTCTGTTCTTTGTCGGTTTTTTCTCTCTCTGCTTAACTCACCCTTTACATCATCAATCACTGCACGAATCTTTTCGTGTTCACGACTCCTCCATGCGGCCCGATCCTCATTGAGCTTATTTAGAAATTGTTCAAGTTTTTTTTTTGATGATCGACGTTCGTTCTCGAGATCGTTAATACGGGCTCGAGCAGTCTCGAGTTCTGACTCGAGCTCCGACACCAAATGCTTTGATTCACCATAGATTCGTCGCACGTTTTCTGATGCTTTCCGTGAGCCCGGGTCCCACTTTGTCGCCCCCTCCATCGAAGAATTAGTAAATTTAAACGTTGGTTCAAGCTATAAGATCATGAAAGGAGACAACATGTCAGCTTGATTTCAAAGGTAATGTTTTCATTCAATTTTATTCAAGAAAAATACTATTTTCAAGATCTAAAAGATGAAACTTGCAAGCAAATATATAAATATATTACATGAATCATATGTATATACTAAACTACATGAAATAAGGACAAGTTTGAAACTCGAAGTACATGTACTACACATGGCGAATGATTAATTAACTAACGAACAACGACGTTAAGATTGCTCTGTGAGTCATGATTACCTTTTGACGAAACTTATTTCTGAATCCAGTAACCGAATTAGGGCTCAGTGGTACTTCTTTCATGTGAAGAAGAGCTGGTGAATGTATTCCCGAATGATCGATTGTGTGCTGCGTATATAAGAAACCAAAAGTTGAGATTCACGAATGAGTAAGAACGTATAAATCGAGTCTAAAAACACCAAAAGGTAATTAGAAGTCAACGTCAAGATTATATCACTGATTTTTTCAAGTCAGTCTTTGTGCCCTAACTCAGAGTCCATCAGTTTTACTCTCAAAAAAGCTACTTTAATCAATGTTGAAATTAAAAGAAGCATTTCAATATAAGGAACCAATACCAGGTTTGGCATCTACATTTTCACAGTTTGCCCTAAATCGGCACTCTATTAGTACCTTCATCATTGTAAGTAACATAAGCCAATTAAGCTAAAGCTATAAGCTTTGTAACTAAGCCAATCCAAGCAACCCCTTACAACTGTTTAATAAGTCAATTGCTAGGAATGTAAACTTAAAGGAATTTATCAAGAAAAACATATATTGTGGTCAGATTTATTCAATATCATATCTAAAACACACACACACACACACACACAAAATTACAATCTTGTTTCAAATTTAGAAACACCAAACCATGTTGAACCTGGGAGAAAAAAACTGAGGTAAGTAGCCCTAATCCTTATTTCACATTACAAACCCTAAAAACAAACAAACACAACTTGATGAGTTGACTTATTTACCTGAATCTCAAACCCATTATTCTTTGGAACATTACATAGCTCACCGCTGCCGTTAACACCAACTTCCGGCAGCTGTAACCGCCAAAGTCCGACAGCTAACTTCCTCGCCGAGACAGCCACCGCATCTCTACCTTTTCTCAATTTCCGTCCATTTATCCGTCCAGAATCCGAATGATTTTCACTTTCCACATCCACATCTGTATCCTCCTCATCTTTCTTGTTACCCTCTACAAACTTCCACCGGAGCAATGGCGTTCCCGGCCGGGAACCCCTTTTTCCGGCAGCAGGAGGTCCGTCTCTTTTCAACCGGACCCCACCAACAGAGTTCCGGGTTTTCCGAGTTGATTGTTTTTCTGAAATGGGTTTGTGTAAGAGATCCGAATCCGGTGTAAAGTTTGAAACTTTAGAAGAAACGATAGCTGTTAGATCTGTTTTCCCGGTGATCTCCATCTTTTCCGGCGAGATTGAGCCGTTAGAATAGCCTTTTTATAAACTCCATTACCATTTTCGTTGTCGGAGTTTTGTTTAAAGAACGCACCACTTTTTATCCATTTACACTCGATTAACTATTTTAACCTTAATTATTATATTTATATATTATATATTATATTATAATCTACATCTACACTATTCTAAACTTCTACACTTCTACATTGTAAGAAAAGCTTAATTGAGATATTTTAAAACTTTTTCTTTAATTTTAACCATTAGATCAACTAAAAGACGAGCACTACCTCCATCATCTAACCATTCATTTAAATTATTGATCAATAAGTAATTTTTACATATTAAAACACCCTAAATACCCTTCTCCTTAAATTAGAATACGGGAGAAAAAACACAAATAAGGGGTCATCCTCATCTCTTTCATTCGCGTTATTTATTCATCCATAAAATGCTCCCACAACGAACCTAAATTGAAAACCTGATTCATTCGAACCCTAAAACATGTTGAACAATCGATTAACACAACCCTAGAACAGGTTCAACAATCGATTAACACTGCAACTGTCGATTCGATACTACCTAAAGATTATGGTAACCTAGATTATCATTCCAATGAATCAGGCCTGCGGACACAAGTAATATCGAAGGAATCAAAGTCTTCCTGAGCAAAGGTTATTGTGGTGTTTTTTTTTCTTTTTTGTTCCAAGGATGTTTTTCTAGGCAAATGACTGTATAATATTTACAATGGTTAAATATATATACCATGTAAATATTTAGCACATTGAATTTATATAAATTGACTATTTGTACACGTTAAGTTCATGCTCTGTAAATATAAATTGTGTATGCATCATATGTGGTATTCAATGGTCTAGATTTGCATTCTAATTTGTATCTTGTGTTATGTTGTAGAATGAAGGTATATTTGATTATGCGCAGAAAATATCAACCGATGTTGAGCAATAACGTTTTGGGTTAGATGACGGGTTTCACTTGGTATTGTACTTTTCTCTTCATTTCTAGATTTGAATATTAATCAAAAATATATGATTATGCATTGTGATTAATATTTTGATAGATCTAATACATATTTTTAAATATCCTGGTACATAAATTAGGTTATGGATTAATACATAGTTTTGAATTAGGTTATTTGAAGTATTTTATATATTTTTTGAATTTGAAGGGTGTGATAGGTAATTTATGGATTCTAATCCTTATTTTCTTTTATATATAATCCCCCCCTGTTCATTGTTCTTCTCCAAGTTTTTCATGCACAATGTCGATGTAGAAAGTTACAGTTAAATATGGTGATATGAGCGGGTCGTGTAGTTTTAGTAAATGATCAATAAATTGGTTACTGGATAACAATTTTTACATATATTATTTCTCTATGAAATGCAATAAAATACATAATGAAAACCACATCTTTTAGGAGGTTGATATGTCTAGGGGATTTCCATCCCGTTTAGCCCGATTTGGTTCATTTGAGATACAACACCATTTAAATGACCTCAAAACTAATCTGTCAAATTTTAACCCGTAACTGCACATTATAACCAATATGCATGTGTGATAAAGATGGCGATGGGTTGATAACGGAGGATAACGTAAAAGAGGTATATAATGAGTTGTTTTCTGAATTGTTCTGTATTTTTGATGTTAAAATAAACGTTCTTTATGTTTTTAAGAATGCTTCATGTATGGTTAAAGGGTAATATTAATCCTATTATAGGTGGCAATATGACTAGTTAGTATGTGTAAACTGATTTTGGGTCAAAATGCGTAATGTTTTGGTATGGTCGAAACGGGTTGAGGTTTGATGGGTTGACCCAAATATGTTTGTAGTGGCGAGGAGAAACTCGGATTGGAGAATGGCGAATGGCAATGAGAAACAAGGTGTTGGTGGTTTCGGTCACCGCAGATCATGGTAGTGAAGATGATATTGATGATGCTAATCCTGATAATGATGAATAGCGCTTTTGAATCCGAATTCTAATAAATGTTAAACGAATGAAGTAGTTGTTATAAATTTTGCCTATTGAATTATAAGAAATATCACAATAGAAAGAAGAAACATGGGTGAAAAAACAATTTTGAGTAGTACGTTTGGGCCATTTGACCCATTTCTATTATAAGATAGAACATTTGGGTCATTTGAACCATCTCAATCTTGGTCATTTGATTCATTCATATTTTGGAACCCTTTTGGTTCTTTTGACCCATTTCTATAATTTGTAAATTTTGGTGACTTGAATAAAGTGTAGGGTGAATCATTTTGGGTCATGTTGAATCTAAACTCGGCAATTCATTCAATTTCTACGTGTGTATACATGACAATGGTCATAGGATCAAAGTTTCGTTTACGTCACATAACGCGGTACAACTATATGATTATGCTACAACTCATTTAGATGAGACAGTTCCAATAATTTTCTTGCTAAACAACTGCTTCATTAGAGAGTGGCAAGGTAATCTCATTTATATAATGCTTTATAAAATTATCATTTTCAGTTCTAATATAATTTAGACCTTCAACCATTGCAACAGGTTAAATTCAACTTAACCTCTAATTTAATTGTTTCCAATAGGTGCTCCTGTAGTTACTAACCACGTTTGGGGTACTTGACTTTTCATCAATGAGCATATCGACTCTATAGTTGACTACAGTGCAGGGTAAGACATATTACTATATTAATTCAAATCATTTCATTTACACACTTATATTTCATAAACAACAGTATTACTAATAATTCTTAAAATTATTAATATAGTCTTCAAAACCCAGGTGGTGAAGATGTTGTTGATGGTGTGAATGAGCAAAACAATGGTGCGGTTGTTTTTGTTGATGATTTGAACGATGAAGGAAATGTTTGACCAAAAGAAAGTCGTCCTATAGAAGAAGTTTCATTTTCAATTATTTATTTTAGATTTTGCTTTGATAATCTCATCCTTGTGTTATTCTGAAACGTTTATCTATATTGTTTTTAATTATCATTTATACATTTATATTTATATTTATATTAAATTTATATTTTCATTCTTATGCAACTTAAATTTGTTTTCAAATCAAGTTTTAACTTCCCATTCATCTACTTTATTTATGAGAGAATCATTCATTAACATGTTTATATGGTAGGTCAACCCAATCCTACAAAAAAATAAATAGTTCAATTGGAATGTACCATCTAAATGAATGTTTTAGGAATGTATCCATAAATTACATTATACTTATTCTTTGAAATCAACACATTCATTGCATCAATTCTGGTTTATTAAAAATATATCACGGTTTATGTAAATTAAATAGAAAATTAATTCAAATTTTCAAAATATTTTTACAAATATTACCCGATGATCCCTAAAAATCCTAAAATAAATTCCATACTTAATCATCATTTTAAAAACACAAAATTGTGTATCAAATTTTAACGGAGGAAGTTATATACAAATCATAATTGTTGTTAATTAATATATTAGTTACCTAAAATTAACCAATAATTTGGTCAACATAATAATATTTATTGCCTTAAATTTCCTATAAGTAATCTTTTACATAATTATCAATATTTTACAACTAAAATAGAGTAAATGACAGTATACCAACAATCTTCGCTATAAACATTTGTTAAAACATTCCGAAACTCGGTAGTAAACAGAAATGGTGAAAGAAAAACATACTAACTGACCTTATGGTGGTAGATAATAAATCAACTGAAGGACCAAAGAACAAAAACAAGAAGATCAATACGAAGGAAAAGGTTAGTGATTAAAACGTTCATGGTAACCTCTGAAACAAACATTAACTTTTTATAATGTTATTAACTACAGATCTTTGATTATCTATAGGTTTTGAAGAAAAAACAACGTCAAAGAGAGGCAAATATCAAATGCAGGTTGAGGAAAGAGGTTGGTTTCATCAATAATTTTTCATTCTATTTTAGATGTTTGGTCAACAAGATAATATTTTAGCAATAGAAACAAATGTTTATATATAAATACCTGATAGCCTGTTGTTCAATAATTAAAATGTAGGCAAAGTAAATGGATTGGAAAGAAGGGTTCAAGAACTATCTATACAACTTCAAATTCAAAAGGATGTTCATTCAAAGGTAATTTAAAAAACTTTCTTACAGAGAATTTAGGAGAAAAAAAACAAAAATAAACTTCCCATCTATAATGTTGTCTATATTATTCAATACTTATTTTATATTAACTAATAAAAATTACTTAAAATGTTTGCAGGATTTTTGGGAACATAATATAAATAATGGTAAAGTCTAAACGTATTACTTATTAATGCTCAATAAATATTTATAAACAATTTACTTTATTATAATCTTGAGTCTTTTCTGATTGTTTTTTTTTTTTGCTTTTGGTGTCGAGCAAACATGTATATAATTAAGATCCACTGAACTTTCGAAAATTATATTTGGATTGGTTGGAACAACTACAACAACATATAACAAATCTACTAAGAGGGATGCGACCAATGTTCAATGCCTCTACTATTACTCCCATTTTGGATGAAATTTTTTCACATTACAACAAACTTTTTCAAATGAAGAGAGAAGCAGCACAAATAGACATTTTCAATATTATTCACGGATGTTGGATGCCACATACGGCCCTCTGTATAATGCGGATAGGTGGATTTCGTCCATCTGATGTTATCGAGGTAATGAGTTTTCACTTTAGCTGTAAAACATTTATATATTTTTTACTATTATACATCTATTTAAAATTATTAAAACCTTTGTTCTACATTTATAACTTTTTTACTTTTTTACATCTATTTAAATTATTAAAACCTTTGTTCTACATGTTGTGACATAAATCCAGATTTCAGTTTACTCTTACGCGGAACGTGTGAACTACTACGCGAAACGCGTAATGTTGAGACCAGATTCAGATCCAAAATTCACATGGGACGGCCACTTTTAAGTTATTATATGAATCAACTAGCACGCCTCAAATTTAATATGTATTCTTTATCAAGGACAATTAGCAAGGGGACTAAACAATTGGTGCCTCTTTTTCAATTCTCAAGGATATAATACGGAGTACTAAGGAGATACAGAGAGACACATTACACAACAATATAGAAGATATACAGAGAATATCACAGTCAACACACATCACCACTTATCATTATTTATCTACTGTTTTAATTTATTTTCGAGTACTCAGTTTCTGTATCATTCCATATTAATTTTAAGGTTCAAGATTTAGGATAGTTTCAATATTAAGGATTGTATTGTTCGTGATTAAGGGTATTATTGTTCGAGTGCAAGGGTGTTGTTATTGTAATTTTTTACCATTTGAAGTTAATGAAAGTGAAGATTTTCGTAAGTTTATTCTATTAAAATTATCGTTATCAATTTTTATCGTTATTATTATGTTTATATACTTATATTTTTATGTTTACCCTAGTATAATGAGTAGCTAAGTTCCCATAGTGTTTACTTAGATGTAGAGCCCTAGTGAAATGGATTGTTATCTTCTGTAAATATTAAAATGTAGCTTAAGTATTTTTAACATTGAGCTTAGTCAAAAGAACCATTGTTATACGATTAGATATTTAATCCTTATTGATAATGCTAAAAACGAACATATATTTCATAGCATTATTCCTCAAGAAAGACAAGCTTTTAGTTGCAATTGTTCTATTTACAAGTGATATTCGTTTAAATAATAAAAGGTGAAGACAAAAGACAGATTCGACGAATTGAAGACGCAAACGACCAAAAAGCTCAAAAGTACAAAATACAATCCAAGAGGTTCCAATTATTGATAAGAAACGTCTCGAATTTACAAGAGTACAAGATTCAAAACGCAAAGTACAAGATATTAAATTGTACGCAAGGACGTTCGAAAATCCGGAACCGGGACCAGAGTCAACTCTCAACGCTCGACGCAACGGACTAAAAATTACAAGTCAACTATGCACATAAATATAATATAATATTTAAATAATTCTTATAATTATTTAATATATTATATTATTTATAAAACCGTCGGCAGAAGAAAACAACCAAATATGAGCCCCCCAGCTGGCCATGCGATCGCATGGCCTGGAAGGCATAAATCCATGCGATCGCATGAGCCCCAGTTCTAGCCCACATGCCTATAAAAATCGAGCTTTGGTGCACCACAAATCAATCTATCTTTCTCTTCTCTCCATTCATACGATATATTTATATTTATAATTTATATTTTAATTTTAATTTTAATTATAATTCTAATAATAAGGGTATGTTAGTGAAATGTTGTAAGGGTGTAAGTCGAAATTCTGTCCGTGTAACGCTACGCTATTTTTAATCATTGTAAGTTATGTTCAACCTTTTTAATTTAATGTCTCGTAGCTAAGTTATTATTATGCTTATTTAAAATGAAGTAATCATGATGTTGGGCTAATTACTAAAATTGGGTAATTGGGCTTTGTACCATAATTGGGGTTTGGACAAAAGAACGACACTTGTGGAAATTAGACTATGGGCTATTAATGGGCTTTATATTTGTTTAACTAAATGATAGTTTGTTAATGTTAATATTGAAATGTCCCGTTCTTATTGATTAAAAACGTTCCATATTAATTGATTTCGTTGCGAGGTTTTGACCTCTATATGAGACGTTTTTCAAAGACTGCATTCATTTTTAAACAAACCATAACCTTTATTTCATCAATAAAGGTTTAAAAAGCTTTACGTAGATTATCAAATAATGATAATCTAAAATATCCTGTTTACACACGACCATTACATAATGGTTTACAATACAAATATGTTACAACAAAATAAGTTTCTTGAATGCAGTTTTTACACAATATCATACAAGCATGGACTCCAAATCTTGTCCTTATTTAAGTATGCGACAGCGGAAGCTCTTAATAATCACCTGAGAATAAACATGCTTAAAACGTCAACAAAAATGTTGGTGAGTTATAGGTTTAACCTATTTATATCAAATCGTAACAATAGACCACAAGATTTCATATTTCAATACACATCCCATACATAGAGATAAAAATCATTCATATGGTGAACACCTGGTAACCGACAATAACAAGATGCATATATAAGAATATCCCCATCATTCCGGGACACCCTTCGGATATGATATAAATTTCGAAGTACTAAAGCATCCGGTACTTTGGATGGGGTTTGTTAGGCCCAATAGATCTATCTTTAGGATTCGCGTCAATTAGGGTGTCTGTTCCCTAATTCTTAGATTACCAGACTTAATAAAAAGGGGCATATTCGATTTCGATAATTCAACCATAGAATGTAGTTTCACGTACTTGTGTCTATTTTGTAAATCATTTATAAAACCTGCATGTATTCTCATCCCAAAAATATTAGATTTTAAAAGTGGGACTATAACTCACTTTCACAGATTTTTACTTCGTCGGGAAGTAAGACTTGGCCACTGGTTGATTCACGAACCTATAACAATATATACATATATATCAAAGTATGTTCAAAATATATTTACAACACTTTTAATATATTTTGATGTTTTAAGTTTATTAAGTCAGCTGTCCTCGTTAGTAACCTACAACTAGTTGTCCACAGTTAGATGTACAGAAATAAATCGATAAATATTATCTTGAATCAATCCACGACCCAGTGTATACGTATCTCAGTATTGATCACAACTCAAACTATATATATTTTGGAATCAACCTCAACCCTGTATAGCTAACTCCAACATTCACATATAGAGTGTCTATGGTTGTTCCGAAATATATATAGATGTGTCGACATGATAGGTCGAAACATTGTATACGTGTCTATGGTATCTCAAGATTACATAATATATAATACAAGTTGATTAAGTTATGGTTGGAATAGATTTGTTACCAATTTTCACGTAGCTAAAATGAGAAAAATTATCCAATCTTGTTTTACCCATAACTTCTTTATTTTAAATCCGTTTTGAGTGAATCAAATTGCTATGGTTTCATATTGAACTCTATTTTATGAATCTAAACAAAAAAAGTATAGGTTTCTAGTCGGAAAAATAAGTTACAAGTCGTTTTTGTAAAGGTAGTCATTTCAATCGAAAGAACGACGTCTAGATGACCATTTTAGAAAACATACTTCCACTTTGAGTTTAACCATAATTTTTGGATATAGTTTCATGTTCATAATAAAAATCATTTTCTCAGAATAACAACTTTTAAATCAAAGTTTATCATAGTTTTTAATTAACTAACCCAAAACAGCCCGCGGTGTTACTACGACGGCGTAAATCCGGTTTTACGGTGTTTTTCGTGTTTCCAGGTTTTAAATCATTAAGTAAGCATATCATATAGATATAGAACATGTGTTTAGTTGATTTTAAAAGTCAAGTTAGAAGGATTAACTTTTGTTTGCGAACAAGTTTAGAATTAACTAAACTATGTTCTAGTGGTTACAAGTTTAAACCTTCGAATAAGATAGCTTTATATGTATGAATCGAATGATGTTATGAACATCATTACTACCTTAAGTTCCTTGGATGAACCTACTGGAAAAGAGAAAAATGGATCTAGCTTCAATGGATCCTTGGATGGCTCAAAGTTCTTGAAGCAAAATCATGACACGAAAACAAGTTCAAGTAAGATCATCACTTGAAATAAGATTGTTATAGTTATAGAAATTGAACCAAAGTTTGAATATGATTATTACCTTGTATTAGAATGATAACCTACTGTAAGAAACAAAGATTTCTTGAGGTTGGATGATCACCTTACAAGATTGGAAGTGAGCTAGCAAACTTGAAAGTATTCTTGATTTTATGAAACTAGAACTTTTGGAATTTATGAAGAACACTTAGAACTTGAAGATAGAACTTGAGAGAGTTCAATTAGATGAAGAAAATTGAAGAATGAAAGTGTTTGTAGGTGTTTTTGGTCGTTGGTGTATGGATTAGATATAAAGGATATGTAATTTTGTTTTCATGTAAATAAGTCATGAATGATTACTCATATTTTTGTAATCTTATGAGATATTTCATGCTAGTTGCCAAATGATGGTTCCCACATGTGTTAGGTGACTCACATGGGCTGCTAAGAGCTGATCATTGGAGTGTATATACCAATAGTACATACATCTAAAAGCTGTGTATTGTACGAGTACGAATACGGGTGCATACGAGTAGAATTGTTGATGAAACTGAACGAGAATGTAATTGTAAGCATTTTTGTTAAGTAGAAGTATTTTGATAAGTGTATTGAAGTCTTTCAAAAGTGTATAAATACATATTAAAACACTACATGTATATACATTTTAACTGAGTCGTTAAGTCATCGTTAGTCGTTACATGTAAGTGTTGTTTTGAAACCTTTAGGTTAACGATCTTGTTAAATGTTGTTAACCCAATGTTTATAATATCAAAAGAGATTTTAAATTATTATATTATCATGATATTATGATGTACGAATATCTCTTAATATGATATATATACATTAAATGTCGTTACAACGATAAACGTTACATATATGTCTCGTTTCAAAATCATTAAGTTAGTAGTCTTGTTTTTACATATGTAGTTCATTGTTAATATAATTAATGATATGTTTACTTATCATAATATCATGTTAACTATATATATAACCATATATATGTCATCATATAGTTTTTTTTACAAGTTTTAACGTTCGTGAATCACCGGTCAACTTGGGTGGTCAATTGTCTATATGAAACCTATTTCAATTAATCAAGTCTTAACAAGTTTGATTGCTTAACATGTTGGAAACATTTAATCATGTAAATATCAATCTCAATTAATATATATAAACATGGAAAAGTTCGGGTCACTACAGTACCTACCCGTTAAATAAATTTCGTCCCGAAATTTTAAGCTGTTGAAGGTGTTGACGAATCTTCTGGAAATAGATGCGGGTATTTCTTCTTCATCTGATCTTCACGCTCCCAGGTGAACTCGGGTCCTCTACGAGCATTCCATCGAACCTTAACAATTGGTATCTTGTTTTGCTTAAGTCTTTTAACCTCACGATCCATTATTTCGACGGGTTCTTCGATGAATTGGAGTTTTTCGTTGATTTGGATTTCATCTAACGGAATAGTGAGATCTTCTTTAGCAAAACATTTCTTCAAATTCGAGACGTGGAAAGTGTTATGTACAGCCGCGAGTTGTTGAGGTAACTCAAGTCGGTAAGCTACTGGTCCGACACGATCAATAATCTTGAATGGTCCAATATACCTTGGATTTAATTTCCCTCGTTTACCAAATCGAACAACGCCTTTCCAAGGTGAAACTTTAAGCATGACCATCTCTCCAATTTCAAATTCTATATCTTTTCTTTTAATGTCAGCGTAGCTCTTTTGTCGACTTTGGGCGGTTTTCAACCGTTGTTGAATTTGGATGATCTTCTCGGTAGTTTCTTGTATAATCTCCGGACCCGTAATCTGTCTATCCCCCACCTCACTCCAACAAATCGGAGACCTGCACTTTCTACCATAAAGTGCTTCAAACGGCGCCATCTCAATGCTTGAATGGTAGCTGTTGTTGTAGGAAAATTCTGCTAACGGTAGATGTCGATCCCAACTGTTTCCGAAATCAATAACACATGCTCGTAGCATGTCTTCAAGCGTTTGTATCGTCCTTTCGCTCTGCCCATCAGTTTGTGGATGATAGGCAGTACTCATGTCTAGACGAGTTCCTAATGCTTGCTGTAATGTCTGCCAGAATCTTGAAATAAATCTGCCATCCCTATCAGAGATAATAGAGATTGGTATTCCATGTCTGGAGACGACTTCCTTCAAATACAGTCGTGCTAACTTCTCCATCTTGTCATCTTCTCTTATTGGTAGGAAGTGTGCTGATTTGGTGAGACGATCAACTATTACCCAAATAGTATCAAAACCACTTGCAGTCCTTGGCAATTTAGTGATGAAATCCATGGTAATGTTTTCCCATTTCCATTCCGGGATTTCGGGTTGTTGAAGTAGACCTGATGGTTTCTGATGCTCAGCTTTGACCTTAGAACACGTCAAACATTCTCCTACGTATTTAGCAACATCGGCTTTCATACCCGGCCACCAAAAATGTTTCTTGAGATCCTTGTACATCTTCCCCGTTCCAGGATGTATTGAGTATCTGGTTTTATGAGCTTCTCTAAGTACCATTTCTCTCATATCTCCAAATTTTGGTACCCAAATCCTTTCAGCCCTATACCGGGTTCCGTCTTCCCGAATATTAAGATGCTTCTCCGATCCTTTGGGTATTTCATCCTTTAAATTTCCCTCTTTTAAAACTCCTTGTTGCGCCTCCTTTATTTGAGTAGTAATGTTATTATGAATCATTATATTCATAGATTTTACTCGAATGGGTTCTCTATCCTTCCTGCTCAAGGCATCGGCTACCACATTTGCCTTCCCCGGGTGGTAACGAATCTCAAAATCGTAATCATTCAATAATTCAATCCACCTACGCTGCCTCATATTCAGTTGTTTCTGATTAAATATGTGTTGAAGACTTTTGTGGTCGGTATATATAATACTTTTGACCCCATATAAGTAGTGCCTCCAAGTCTTTAATGCAAAAACAACCGCGCCTAATTCCAAATCATGCGTCGTATAATTTTGTTCGTGAATCTTCAATTGTCTAGACGCATAAGCAATCACCTTCGTTCGTTGCATTAATACACAACCGAGACCTTGCTTTGATGCGTCACAATAAATCACAAAATCATCATTCCCTTCAGGCAATGACAATATAGGTGCCGTAGTTAGCTTTTTCTTCAATAACTGAAACGCTTTCTCTTGTTCATCATTCCATTCAAATTTCTTCCCTTTATGCGTTAATGCAGTCAAGGGTTTTGCTATTCTGGAAAAGTCTTGGATGAACCTTCTGTAGTAACCAGCTAGTCCTAAAAACTGGCGTATGTGTTTCGGAGTTTTCGGGGTTTCCCACTTTTCAACAGTTTCTATCTTTGCCGGATCCACCTTAATACCTTCTTTGTTCACTATGTGACCGAGGAATTGAACTTCTTCCAACCAAAATGCACACTTTGAAAACTTAGCGTACAATTCTTCCTTCCTCAATACTTCTAACACCTTTTTCAAATGTTCACCGTGTTCTTGGTCATTCTTTGAGTAAATAAGTATGTCATCAATGAAAACAATGACAAACTTGTCAAGGTATGGTCCACACACTCGGTTCATAAGGTCCATGAACACAGCTGGTGCATTAGTTAAACCAAACGGCATGACCATAAACTCGTAATGACCGTAACGTGTTCTGAAAGCAGTCTTTAGAATATCATCTTCTTTCACCCGCATTTGATGATACCCGGAACGTAAGTCAATCTTTGAATAAACAGACGAGCCTTGTAGTTGATCAAATAAGTCGTCGATTCTCGGTAGTGGGTAGCGGTTCTTGATGGTAAGTTTGTTCAACTCTCGGTAGTCGATACACAACCTGAATGTACCATCTTTCTTCTTGACAAACAAAACAGGAGCTCCCCACGGTGATGTGCTTGGTCGAATGAAACCACGCTCTAAAAGTTCTTGTAATTGGCTTTGCAGTTCTTTCATCTCGCTGGGTGCGAGCCTGTAAGGAGCACGAGCTATTGGTGCAGCTCCTGGTACAAGATCTATTTGAAATTCAACGGATCGATGTGGGGGTAATCCCGGTAATTCTTTCGGAAATACATCGGGAAATTCTTTTGCAATGGGAACATCATTGATGCTCTTTTCTTCAGTTTGAACTTTCTCGACGTGTGCTAGAACAGCATAGCAACCTTTTCTTATTAGTTTTTGTGCCTTCAAATTACTAATAAGATGTAGCTTCGTGTTGCCCTTTTCTCCGTACACCATTAAGGGTTTTCCTTTTTCTCGTATAATGCGAATTGCATTTTTGTAACAAACGATCTCCGCTTTCACTTCTTTCAACCAGTCCATACCGATTATCACATCAAAACTCCCTAACTCTACTGGTATCAAATCAATCTTAAATGTTTCGCTAACCAGTTTAATTTCTCGATTCCGACATATATTATCTGCTGAAATTAATTTACCATTTGCTAATTCGAGTAAAAATTTACTATCCAAAGGCGTCAATGGACAACTTAATTTAGCACAAAAATCTCTACTCATATAGCTTCTATCCGCACCCGAATCAAATAAAACGTAAGCAGATTTATTGTCAATAAGAAACGTACCCGTAACAAGCTCCGGGTCTTCCTGTGCCTCTACCGCATTAATATTGAAAACTCTTCCACGGCCTTGTCCATTCGTGTTCTCCTGGTTCGGGCAATTTCTAATAATGTGGCCTGGTTTTCCACATTTATAACAAACTACATTGGCATAACTTGCTCCGACACTACTTGCTCCGCCATTACTCGTTCCGACACCATTTGTTCCTTTCGTTCTATTAACCCCTGGTCCGTAGACCTCACACTTCGCCGCGCTATGACCATTTCTTTTACACTTGTTGCAAAATTTGGTGCAGAACCCCGAGTGATTCTTTTCACACCTTTGGCATAGTTGCTTCTGATTGTTGTTGTTGTTGCGGTTATTATTGTTGTTGGGATGATTGTTGTAGTTGCTGTTGTTGTTGTTGTTGTTGTTGTTGGGCCGTTTGTTGTAGTTGCGATTGATGTTGCGATTGTTGGGATAATTGTTGCGATTATTGTTGTAATTGCTGTTGTTGTTGTATTGGTGATTCTTATCACCGTTTTCCTCCCACTTTCTTTTGACTTGCTTCACATTGGCCTCTTCAGCAGTCTGTTCTTTAATTCTTTCTTCAATCTGGTTCACTAGTTTGTGAGCCATTCTACATGCCTGTTGTATGGAGGCGGGCTCGTGTGAACTTATATCTTCTTGGATTCTTTCCGGTAATCCTTTCACAAACGCGTCGATCTTCTCTTCCTCATCTTCGAATGCTCCCGGACACAATAGGCACAATTCTGTGAATCGTCTTTCGTACGTGGTAATATCAAATCCTTGGGTTCGTAACCCTCTAAGTTCTGTCTTGAGCTTATTGACCTCGGTTCTGGGACGGTACTTCTCGTTCATCAAGTGCTTGAATGCTGACCACGGTAGTGCGTACGCATCATCTTGTCCCACTTGCTCTAGATAGGTATTCCACCATGTTAACGCAGAACCTGTGAAGGTATGCGTAGCGTACTTCACTTTGTCCTCTTCAGTACACTTACTTATGGCAAACACCGATTCAACCTTCTCGGTCCACCGTTTCAATCCGATCGGTCCTTCGGTTCCATCAAATTCCAAAGGTTTGCAGGCAGTGAATTCTTTGTAGGTGCATCCTACACGATTTCCTGTACTGCTAGATCCAAGGTTATTGTTGGTATGTAGCGCAGCCTGTACTGCGGCTATGTTTGAAGCTAGAAAAGTACGAAATTCCTCTTCATTCATATTCACGGTGTGTCGAGTAGTCGGTGCCATTTCCTTCAAAATAGTTAAATGGAACAAGTTAATCATACAGAATATTAAGAGTAGTTAATAGTATTTCGTAGCATAATATGAACTCATTTATAAAAGCTTTTTCTTCATATTAGCGTTTTATAAGTTTAAATTCGGGTAGTACCTACCCGTTAAGTTCATACTTAGTAGCTAATATACAATTCAACTACTACAATTCTATATGAAAAACTGATTATAATAATATTTCGCGTTCAAACTTTTATACAATATTTTACAAACTTACAATACCGCTTATTTTACATAAAGCATGAAATATAGCACACAATAACTTTGATACAAGATAGTTGTGAAGACAATTCTAGCTAGTACACAAGTCGTTCAGCAAAGGCAATAAAGACACGTAATTCATACGTCCAGAAACAAGTCATGCATTCTGGTTTTACTAGGACTACTTCCCATCCTTGGTCTTGTGCAACATAACCGTTATGGCCGTTGATAAGACAGCGTGTTGTAACGTCATCAAAGGGACGAGGGTTACGTAATGTCCAACAGTCCCGTAATAATCTAAAAACCTCATTTCTTACCCCAATTACCGACTCCGTCACTTGTGGAAACGTTTTGTTTAATAGTTGTAGCCCGATGTTCTTGTTCTCACTTTGGTGAGAAGCGAACATTACTAATCCGTAAGCATAACATGCTTCTTTATGTTGCATGTTAGCCGCTTTTTCTAAATCACGAAGTCCAATATTCGGATATATTGAGTCAAAATAATTTCTTAACCCGTTGCGTAAAATAGCATTTGGGTTCCCCGCATTATATGCGTCAAAGTAAACACATCGTAACTTATGGGTTTCCCAATGTGATATCCCCCATCTTTCAAACGAAAGTCTCTTATAAACCAAGACATTCTTGGAACGTTCTTCGAATGTCTTACAAACTGATCTCGCCTTAAATAGTTGTGCCGAAGAATTCTGGCCGACTCTAGACAAGATTTCATCAATCATGTCTCCGGGTAGGTCTCTTAAAATATTGGGTTGTCTATCCATTTTGTGTTTTTAAACTGTAAAATAGACAAGAGTTAGATTCATAAAAAAAATACTTATTAATACAAGCAATTTTTACATATATCATAAAGCATAAGAACACTATATTCCATATATTACACCACACGAATACAACTATCTTATTCCGACTCGCTCGTTTCTTCTTCTTCGGTTTTGGTTCGTTTTGCCAAGTTTCTAGGGATATATGATGTTCCCCTAATACGAGCCGTCGTTGTCCACATTGGTTTAGAAAAACCTGGTGGTTTAGAGGTTCCCGGGTCATTGTTACAACTTAAGGACTTCGGGGGTTGACGATACATATAAAGTTCATCGGGGTTGGAATTAGATTTCTCTATTTTTATGCCCTTTCCCTTATTATTTTCTTTTGCCTTTTTAAATTCAGTTGGGGTAATTTCTATAACATCATCGGAATTCTCGTCGGAATCCGATTCATCGGAGAATTGGTAATCCTCCCAATATTTTGCTTCCTTGGCGGAAACACCATTGACCATAATTAACTTTGGTCGGTTGGTTGAGGATTTTCTTTTACTTAACCGTTTTATTATTTCCCCCACCGGTTCTATTTCTTCATCCGGTTCCGATTCTTCTTCCGGTTCCGATTCTTCTTCCGGTTCCGACTCTTCTTCCGGTTCCTCTTCGGGAACTTGTGAATCAGTCCACAAATCATTCCAAGTTACATTTGACTCTTCATTATTATTAGGTGAGTCAATGGGACTTGTTCTAGAGGTAGACATCTATCACATAATATCAAACACGTTAAGAGATTAATATATCACATAATATTCATATGTTAAAAATATATAGTTTCCAACAAAAATGTTAAGCAATCATTTTTAAAGAAAACACGGTCGAAGTCCAGACTCACTAATGCATCCTAACAAACTCGATAAGACACACTAATGCAAATTTTCTGGTTCTCTAAGACCAACGCTCGGATACCAACTGAAATGTCCCGTTCTTATTGATTAAAAACGTTCCATATTAATTGATTTCGTTGCGAGGTTTTGACCTCTATATGAGACGTTTTTCAAAGACTGCATTCATTTTTAAACAAACCATAACCTTTATTTCATCAATAAAGGTTTAAAAAGCTTTACGTAGATTATCAAATAATGATAATCTAAAATATCCTGTTTACACACGACCATTACATAATGGTTTACAATACAAATATGTTACAACAAAATAAGTTTCTTGAATGCAGTTTTTACACAATATCATACAAGCATGGACTCCAAATCTTGTCCTTATTTAAGTATGTGACAGCGGAAGCTCTTAATAATCACCTGAGAATAAACATGCTTAAAACGTCAACAAAAATGTTGGTGAGTTATAGGTTTAACCTATTTATATCAAATCGTAACAATAGACCACAAGATTTCATATTTCAATACACATCCCATACATAGAGATAAAAATCATTCATATGGTGAACACCTGGTAACCGACAATAACAAGATGCATATATAAGAATATCCCCATCATTCCGGGACACCCTTCGGATATGATATAAATTTCGAAGTACTAAAGCATCCGGTACTTTGGATGGGGTTTGTTAGGCCCAATAGATCTATCTTTAGGATTCGCGTCAATTAGGGTGTCTGTTCCCTAATTCTTAGATTACCAGACTTAATAAAAAGGGGCATATTCGATTTCGATAATTCAACCATAGAATGTAGTTTCACGTACTTGTGTCTATTTTGTAAATCATTTATAAAACCTGCATGTATTCTCATCCCAAAAATATTAGATTTTAAAAGTGGGACTATAACTCACTTTCACAGATTTTTACTTCGTCGGGAAGTAAGACTTGGCCACTGGTTGATTCACGAACCTATAACAATATATACATATATATCAAAGTATGTTCAAAATATATTTACAACACTTTTAATATATTTTGATGTTTTAAGTTTATTAAGTCAGCTGTCCTCGTTAGTAACCTACAACTAGTTGTCCACAGTTAGATGTACAGAAATAAATCGATAAATATTATCTTGAATCAATCCACGACCCAGTGTATACGTATCTCAGTATTGATCACAACTCAAACTATATATATTTTGGAATCAACCTCAACCCTGTATAGCTAACTCCAACATTCACATATAGAGTGTCTATGGTTGTTCCGAAATATATATAGATGTGTCGACATGATAGGTCGAAACATTGTATACGTGTCTATGGTATCTCAAGATTACATAATATATAATACAAGTTGATTAAGTTATGGTTGGAATAGATTTGTTACCAATTTTCACGTAGCTAAAATGAGAAAAATTATCCAATCTTGTTTTACCCATAACTTCTTTATTTTAAATCCGTTTTGAGTGAATCAAATTGCTATGGTTTCATATTGAACTCTATTTTATGAATATAAACAAAAAAAGTATAGGTTTCTAGTCGGAAAAATAAGTTACAAGTCGTTTTTGTAAAGGTAGTCATTTCAATCGAAAGAACGACGTCTAGATGACCATTTTAGAAAACATACTTCCACTTTGAGTTTAACCATAATTTTTGGATATAGTTTCATGTTCATAATAAAAATCATTTTCTCAGAATAACAACTTTTAAATCAAAGTTTATCATAGTTTTTAATTAACTAACCCAAAACAGCCCGCGGTGTTACTACGACGGCGTAAATCCGGTTTTACGGTGTTTTTCGTGTTTCCAGGTTTTAAATCATTAAGTAAGCATATCATATAGATATAGAACATGTGTTTAGTTGATTTTAAAAGTCAAGTTAGAAGGATTAACTTTTGTTTGCGAACAAGTTTAGAATTAACTAAACTATGTTCTAGTGGTTACAAGTTTAAACCTTCGAATAAGATAGCTTTATATGTATGAATCGAATGATGTTATGAACATCATTACTACCTTAAGTTCCTTGGATGAACCTACTGGAAAAGAGAAAAATGGATCTAGCTTCAATGGATCCTTGGATGGCTCAAAGTTCTTGAAGCAAAATCATGACACGAAAACAAGTTCAAGTAAGATCATCACTTGAAATAAGATTGTTATAGTTATAGAAATTGAACCAAAGTTTGAATATGATTATTACCTTGTATTAGAATGATAACCTACTGTAAGAAACAAAGATTTCTTGAGGTTGGATGATCACCTTACAAGATTGGAAGTGAGCTAGCAAACTTGAAAGTATTCTTGATTTTATGAAACTAGAACTTTTGGAATTTATGAAGAACACTTAGAACTTGAAGATAGAACTTGAGAGAGTTCAATTAGATGAAGAAAATTGAAGAATGAAAGTGTTTGTAGGTGTTTTTGGTCGTTGGTGTATGGATTAGATATAAAGGATATGTAATTTTGTTTTCATGTAAATAAGTCATGAATGATTACTCATATTTTTGTAATCTTATGAGATATTTCATGCTAGTTGCCAAATGATGGTTCCCACATGTGTTAGGTGACTCACATGGGCTGCTAAGAGCTGATCATTGGAGTGTATATACCAATAGTACATACATCTAAAAGCTGTGTATTGTACGAGTACGAATACGGGTGCATACGAGTAGAATTGTTGATGAAACTGAACGAGAATGTAATTGTAAGCATTTTTGTTAAGTAGAAGTATTTTGATAAGTGTATTGAAGTCTTTCAAAAGTGTATAAATACATATTAAAACACTACATGTATATACATTTTAACTGAGTCGTTAAGTCATCGTTAGTCGTTACATGTAAGTGTTGTTTTGAAACCTTTAGGTTAACGATCTTGTTAAATGTTGTTAACCCAATGTTTATAATATCAAAAGAGATTTTAAATTATTATATTATCATGATATTATGATGTACGAATATCTCTTAATATGATATATATACATTAAATGTCGTTACAACGATAAACGTTACATATATGTCTCGTTTCAAAATCATTAAGTTAGTAGTCTTGTTTTTACATATGTAGTTCATTGTTAATATAATTAATGATATGTTTACTTATCATAATATCATGTTAACTATATATATAACCATATATATGTCATCATATAGTTTTTTTTACAAGTTTTAACGTTCGTGAATCACCGGTCAACTTGGGTGGTCAATTGTCTATATGAAACCTATTTCAATTAATCAAGTCTTAACAAGTTTGATTGCTTAACATGTTGGAAACATTTAATCATGTAAATATCAATCTCAATTAATATATATAAACATGGAAAAGTTCGGGTCACTACAAATATAAAGATTTACAATTGGGCGTCCCTATAAATTACCATATACACTCGATCGGACACGATGGGCGGGGTATTTATATGTACGAATAATCGTTCATTTAACCGGACACGGGAATGGATTAATAGCCACTAGAATAATTAAAACAGGGGTGAAATAATGTACAAGGACACTTGGTATAATTGATAACAAAATATTAAAACCTTGGGTTACACTCAGTCGACATCCTGGTGTAATTATTAAACAAAGTATTAAAATCTTGTTACAGTTTAAGTCCCCAATTAGTTGGAATATTTAACTTCGGGTATAAGGATAATTTGACGAGGACACTCGCACTTTATATTTATGACTGATGGACTGTTATGGACAAAAACCAGACGGACATATTAAATAATCCAGGACAAAGGACAATTAACCCATGGGCATAAAACTAAAATCAACACGTCAAACATCATGATTACGGAAGTTTAAATAAGCATAATTCTTTTATTTCATATTTAATTTCCTTTATTTTATATTTAATTGCACTTCTAATTATCGAATTTTTATTGTTATTGTATTTAATTGCACTTTTAATTATCGTACTTTTTAATTATCGCAAGTTTATTTTATCGCATTTTTATTAATCGCAATTTCATTATCGTTATTTACTTTACGCTTTAATTTAAGTCTTGTATCTATTTTTTATTTTACATTTGGTTTTAACAGCGACTAAAGTTTTAAAATCGACAAACCAGTCATTAAACGGTAAAAACCCCCCTTTATAATAATAATATTACTTATATATATATTTGTATTTTTATAAAAGTAAACTAATATAGCGTTAAGCTTTGTTTAAAGATTTCCCTGTGGAACGAACCGGACTTACTAAAAACTACACTACTGTACGATTAGGTACACTGCCTATAAGTGTTGTAGCAAGGTTTAAGTATATCCATTCTCTAAATAAATAAATATCTTGTGTAAAATTGTATCGTATTTAATAGTATTTCCTGTAAAAATATAAGCTATTTTATATACACCTCGCGAAACATCAAGTATTTTTGGCGCCGCTGCCGGGGAGCAATCTAGCTTAAAAGCCGGAAGCGCAACGCTAATAAAAAAAAAGAATTTTTAATTTACTTTTATTAAAATTCATTTTTATAAAAATTCGTTTTAAATATTCGAAAATATAAAAAGAAAAACAAAAATATAAATATTTTTTTTAGAGTTTGGTAAATAAATATGTTTTATAAAGTTTTTTTATTTCTATTTTTTTTAGTTTGTAAAAATATAAGTTTTATTTAATTAATAAATATATTTTATATTTTACAGCAAAAACAGAAAAAAAATAATAATTAATTCGGCCCGAACACTATAGCAGCCCAGCTCTTGGCCCGAAACCCTAGCCCATGCGATCGCATGGCTGGGCAACTGAGGACTCATGCGATCGCATGAGCCCATCTGACACGCCAGACTGCAGCCAGCAATCATTACGGAGTATAATTATTAATTATAATTAATTATAACCCTAATTAGGGTTTAGGTTATTTTATTATTTAGATTAGTTTTAATTAATTTGTATTTAAAATTTTAATTAGTTTTTATAAATTACAAAATTTATAGTTTAATAAAATAAATAATATAAAAATAATATTTTTATAAAAATTGTACTTTTTACAACTTTTTGTATATTTTTATATTTTGTCCCTTTTTAATCGTTTTAGCGTAATATTTGTATTTTTCGCTCATATTTAGTTTTAATTCATAGTTTTTGCCTCTAGATTTTTAGGCTTTGCCGTAGAATTCCTTAAGTGCTTTTTCTTTAGACTAAGATTTAAGTGCTTTAGAATTTTGCGACGCCTTTTTAAGTTTTAGTTTCTTTTTAAGTTATTTCCATTTGGGATATAGTTTTTCCTGTAAGCTTTAATATTTTTAGACGACTTTTACCTATGTATCAATTATCATTACAATTAGTAATCTCAATTTGCGATTATAATTTTAAGTTAGTTGTAGTAATAAGGTTAGGTTAGTCAAGTGTTTTTTTTTAGTTTTATAAGTTTCTTTTATTTTTCCGTCACCTTTTATTTTTCAACCATTTTTCCTTTTCGACCTTTTTCCGACGAACTCTTTTTCTTTCTTATTTCTCGTTATTCTAGTTTTAGGACATAGATTTTTGTTCTACTTCTTATCTAAATTTCTTAAAATTACGAAAATTTATTTTAAGTGGTTAAATTGATAGACATCAAAATTTTCTGGTTCGTAGTAATAGTTGGATTTGTACGTGGACCGGGTTATTGGAGCCAAACAGTCCTCAATTATATTGAGACCAAACGAATCCTGCCCCTCTGCTGCATCTTTTGGCTATTCGAAACGTGGGCAAAATCAGAAAAGTCTATTGATTGGATAACTTATTATAATTTTTCTTTCCTTTTAAAAACTAATAGGATATTCAGTGAATGCACCGAGCAAGACGTTCACCACCTTTTGTACGTTCACCACCTGTAACTAGATCAAGACATTTAGCAAATATTACCACCGTTGATTTTTCTTTAGAAACGTCATCCAGTCGACCAAGTACTTCAGTTCAAATTTCCAATAATCCATTTTTTGAACCCGACCTCACAATTGAGAATCCGGAGAATATTCAGGAACGGTTCGTAGATCCTGAACCACTAAACTTTCCCCCGGAACCACCAATCATTCAAACAGAGATTGTTGAGGAACGAACCATTAAATCAGAATCCTCTAGTGATTCCGATTCAACAAATTCAATTATGGAGAATCTGGAACCTTTAAGTATGGAAGACCGAATGAGAGCTAAACGCACTGGCCAAGGTCACGCAATAACTCATCCAGACATTAATGCGCCAGATTATGAAATCAAAGGACAAATTCTACACATGGTGACTAATCAATGCCAATTTAGTGGTGCGCCGAAGGAAGATCCAAATGAACATTTACGTACCTTTAATAGGATCTGCACACTATTTAAAATCCGAGAAGTGGAGGATGAACAGATATATCTCATGTTATTTCCCTGGACTTTAAAGGGAGAAGCCAAAGATTGGTTGGAATCGTTACCTGAAGGGGCGATTGATACATGGGACGTTTTAGTTGAAAAATTTCTTAAACAATTCTTTCCTGCATCTAAAGCCGTAAGACTTCAAGCAGAAATTGTTACGTTTACACAGAAACCAAATGAAACTCTATATGAGGCGTGGACTAGATATGGAAAGTTATTAAGAGGATGTCCGCAACATGGTTTAGACACCTATCAAATAGTACAAATATTCTACCAAGGATGCGACATCACTACAAGGAAAGACATAGATATAGCAGCTGGTGGTTCTATTATGAAGAAAACCGAAACTGATGCTTACAAAATTATTGATAACACTGCTTCCCACTCACATGAGTGGCACCAAGAAAAAGATATCATTAGATCATCTAAAGTAGCTAGAGCCGATTCTAACCATGACTTAGATTTCATTTCCGCAAAGATAGATGCTGTGGAGAGACGAATGGAAAAGATGACTAAGGATATTCACTCAATACGAATTAGTTGTGAGCAGTGTGGAGGACCACATTTGACAAAAGATTGTCTCAGTATTGAATTAACAATGGAACAAAGAGAGAATATTTCATACATAAACCAAAGGCCTGGAAATAATTATCAGAATAATTATCAACCGCCAAGACCGATTTACAATCAAAACCAGAATTATAACAGAAATATTCCATACAACAACCAACAAGGTCCTAGCAATCAACAAGTATCCAATAATACTTATAATCAGCAAAGACCTAATTTTCAAAACAAACCACCACAACAAACCGATGATAAAAAGCCGAATTTAGAAGATATGATGACGAAGCTAGTTGAAACTCAAACGCAGTTTTTCACATCTCAGAAACAAACTAATGAACAAAATGCTTAAGCATTTAGAAATCAACAAGCTTCTATTCAAAATCTGAAACAAGAAGTAAGTAACCTAGCAAGGTTAATAGGTGAAAGAAAATCGGGAAGTCTACCTAGTGATACAAATGCTAACCCCCGGAATGAAACATCTAAAGCTATTACCACAAGAAGTGGTACAACACTTAAACCACCTGAAATACCTGTAACTTCTGATGAAGCTATTCCTACTCCACAAGTACCACAACCTGATCAAGATAAGGAAAAAGAACCGGTAGTTGAAAAGGTTAATGAAGATAACACAGTTAAGGCTAAACCTTATGTTAAACCATACCAACCACCACTTCCTTACCCGAGTAAAATGAAGAAAGAGAAACTTGAAGCCGAGCAATCCAAATTCTTGGATATGTTTAAACAGATAAATGTAAATCTTCCTTTCATTGATGTGATTTCAGGAATGCCTAGATATGCTAAATTCTTGAAAGATCTAATCTCAAATAGAAACAAAATGGAAGAACTCTCGGCTGTTACTATGAATGCTAATTGTTCAGCAGTGCTGTTGAATAAGATACCAGAAAAATTATCTGATCCAGGAAGTTTCACAATTCCATGTTTTCTGGGTAGTCTTAGTTCAATAGAAGCATTGGCAGATTTAGGTGCTAGTATAAATTTAATGCCGTATTCACTCTACACTAAACTAGACCTTGGAGAATTGAAACCAACCAGAATAAGCATACAACTAGCCGATAGATCAATAAAATATCCTAGAGGGATAATGGAGAACATGCTAGTTAAAGTTGGTACTTTAGTATTTCCAGTAGATTTTGTTGTTTTGGACATGGAAGAAGATTCTCAAGTTCCTCTCATATTAGGAAGACCATTCTTAAACACGGCTAAAGCAATGATAGACGTGTTCGGTAAGAAATTGACCCTAAGTATAGAGGATGAGAGTGTTACCTTTTCAGTTGATAGAGCAATGCAACAACCACAATCTGCAGATGATACATGTTATTATATTCAAACTATAGAAGCACATGCAGAATTATTAGAAGAATTTCCAGAATTACAAGGAACAGGAGAATGTTCTTTAGGAGAAGGTAATGAACCAATTGATGAAGCTGAAATGTTAGCTACACTTATAGCTAATGGATATGAACCAACAACAGAAGAAATTCAAATGCTAAAAGAAGAAGACAGATATCGATATAAATTATCGATAGAAGAACCTCCGAAATTAGAGTTAAAGCCACTTCCAAACCATTTGGAATACGCTTATTTACATGGTGAATCTGAATTACCTGTAATAATATCGTCTTCTCTTACTGAAAATGAGAAATCACAACTCATTTCTGTGTTAAAAGCTCATAAACCAGCCATTGCATGGAAGATTCATGATATTAAAGGAATAAGTCCTTCGTATTACACACATAAAATCCTTATGGAAGAAGGTCATAAAACGTATGTGCAACGCCAACGAAGACTAAATCCTAATATGCAAGATGTAGTAAAAAAGAGATTATTAAACTGCTAGATGCAGGTTTAATTTATCCAATTTCTGATAGTCCATGGGTAAGCCCAGTTCAATGCGTGCCTAAGAAGGGTGGCATGACTGTCATTACAAATGAGAAAAATGAGCTTATTCCTACTAGGACTGTAACACGATGGCGTGTGTGTATTGATTATAGAAAATTAAATGACGCCACCAGAAAAGATCACTTTCCCTTACCTTTTATAGATCAAATGTTGGAAAGATTAGCCGGAAATAGTTACTATTGTTTTCTAGATGGATTTTCCGGATATTTTCAAATTCCAATAGCACCCGAAGATCAAGAGAAAACCACATTCACGTGCCCTTATGGTACTTTTGCTTACAAACGCATGCCATTTGGACTTTGCAACGCCCCTGCAACCTTTCAAAGGTGTATGCTGGCGATTTTTCACGACATGATAGAAGAATGCATGAAAGTTTTCATGGATGATTTTTCAGTCTTCGGTGATACATTTGAATCATGTCTAGTTAATCTGGAACGAATGCTTATTAGATGCGAACGATCAAATCTAGTACTTAATTGGGAAAAATGCCATTTCATGGTTAAAGAAGGCATCGTTCTTGGTCATAAAATTTCAAAAGAAGGAATTGAAGTGGATAGAGCTAAAGTAGATGTAATTGCTAAACTTCCACATCCCACCAATGTTAGAGGAGTTAGGAGTTTTCTAGGGCATGCCGGTTTTTACCGACGTTTCATAAAAGATTTTTCAAAAATTGCCACTCCTATGAATAAACTCCTAGAAAAAGATGCTCCATTCATCTTTTCAGATGAGTGTATCAAATCTTTTAATATTCTTAAAGAAAAACTAACTAATGCGCCAATCATGATAACACCAAATTGGAGTCTACCATTTGAACTAATGTGCGATGCAAGTGATTTTGCAATGGGAGCCGTTTTAGGACAAAGGATTGAAAAACGATTTCAACCTATATATTATGCTAGTAAGATGTTACAAGGAGCACAAACGAACTATACAACTACTGAAAAAGAACTCCTTGCTATTGTCTTTGCTTTTGACAAATTTCGATCATATCTCGTTCTAGCAAAAACGGTGGTCTATACCGACCATTCTGCTCTTAGATACCTATTTTCAAAACAAGATGCTAAACCAAGATTAATCCGTTAGATCTTACTCTTACAAGAGTTTGATATTGAAATCCGAGATAAAAGAGGAGCAGAAAATCTCGCCGCTGATCATCTTTCTCGTCTTGAAAATCCCGAATTAGAAGTTCTGAATGAATCGGCCATACAAGACAACTTTCCTGATGAAATTCTATTGAAGATAGATTATAAAGAAATTCCATGGTTTGCAGACTATGCAAACTACTTAGTTTGTGGATTCCTTGAAAAAGGATTATCGTACCAAAAACGAAAGAAATTCTTCAGTGATATAAAACACTATTTCTGGGAAGATCCACATTTGTTTAAAAGTTGTCCAGATGGAATAATACGCCGATGTGTATTTGGAGATGAAGCTAGTAAAATATTAAACCATTGTCACACAGGACCAACATGAGGGCATTATGGGCCTCAACTAACAGCAAGAAAAGTTTATGATGCTGGATTCTATTGGCCTACAATTTACAAAGACGCACACCTTCTTTGCAAATCCTGTGATGCATGTCAAAGGGCCAGAAAAATAAGTCAACGTGATGAAATGCCACAAAATGTCATCCAAGTATGTGAAGTATTTGACATTTGGGGTATTGACTTTATGGGTCCATTTCCAAAATCTCATAATAATCTATATATACTCGTAGCCATTGATTATGTATCTAAATGGGCAGAAGCACAAGCTCTCCCAACTAACGATGCACGAGTTGTAGTCAACTTTTTAAAACGTCTTTTTGCAAGGTTTGGAACACCGAAAGCTTTAATAAGTGATCGGGGTACTCATTTCTGTAATAATCAACTTGAGAAAGTTCTTAAAAGATATGGAGTAACTCATAAAATCTCCACCGCATATCATCCACAAACAAGTGAACAAGTTGAAAATACCAACCGAGCTTTAAAACGTATTCTAGAGAAAACCGTAGGATCAAATCCGAAGGAATGGTCCATTAAATTGGAGGATGCACTCTGGGCTTTTAGAACAGCCTACAAAACTCCAATTGGAACCACACCTTTTAGACTTGTTTATGGAAAAGCATTTCATCTTCCAGTAGAAATTGAACACAAAGCGTTTTGGGCTTTGAAGACATGTAATCTTGATTTACATGAAGCCGGACGTCTACGATTAAGTCAACTAAACAAATTAGAAGAATTAAGACATGAAGCATACGAAAATTCGTTAATCTATAAAGAAAGAACGAAGAAATGGCATGATAAAAGAATCAGAAGTTCAAAAGAATTTAAAGAAGGAGACAGAGTTCTTCTTTTCAATTCACGATTCAAGCTATTTCCTGGAAAATTGAAATCAAGATGGTCTGGACCATTCATAGTCAAAAGAGTTTTCCCATACGGAACGATAGAATTAATAAATTCAAATGGGATTGAATTTAAAGTTAATGGTCACAGAGTTAAACATTATATAGATAGTCCGATGGAAGTCGACAACGAAGTTAATCACAATTTCGACACCACAGCTAACTAAGTGTGGGGAGAATCAAGGGGTTTATGTATTTCTGTTAGAGTTAGATTGTCTGTTTTCGTGTAGTTCTTGAAAATGGAACCCGAATGGTCTTTCCCTAGCAGACCCTAAAGAACTAGTCTTCTCCCCCCATTCTGAATTTTTTTTTTTTTAGGTTATTACGAAATGAAGACTGCCTGTGAACTAAACCATGGTCTAATGCTACACGCTTTGATCACTAAACGTAATAATGACATACTACCGAGTGAACTAGTATCAGTAATCAGAGAAAGAATGGACGGAGTTAGAAAAGAATCCAGATGCGAAGATAATAAGTTACAATTTGGTAAAGGAAAATCAAAATCCGCAGCGAAAAGAAGAGCACGACACCTAGAAAGATGTCACAAATGCGGAAAATGGTCACATGGAGGTAAATGTTCAAATAATCAAACCTATTCAAACACCGAATTTGTTACTTTATGCAGAGACGGACCGTTCATGTGTTTAGAAGAAAAGACACTGAACGCTCGAGGTTACGCCTATGTAGCTATGGAAAACCAATTAAACCGACTATATTATGAATGGGATAGATCATATAACTAAGAAATCTATTTCACAGGTATGTCTGTACATTTTTTATTTTTATTTTTTTTAACCTTTTGATAATAAACGCTAATTTGTTCGCTATAAAGTATTAAATTGGTATTAAATAAAATTAGGTTTGGCAACCGAAATTATTGATATCATTCAAAAATTTATTACATCACTGCGAAATTTAACATTTATTCTTAAGGTATAAATATCTTTAATCAATCAACCCAAAATATTTCAAAAATTCGTCATGAGTTAAATTAGGTCTTGGAACCGAAATTACTTTACCGAAAAGAGGGGCGCATATTTTTGATAATATTTGATTGATTAAAGTGGGATAAAAAGCCAAAAAGATTTTTAATTTAATTTTACCATATTTTTAAAATTAATATTTAAATCTTAAATTAATATTGTAAACTTTGTAAAAACAATATATTTAAAATTGTAAATATTTGAAAAATTAATATAAGTTTGGTGTGAATTTATAATATGAATTTTTAAATTAAGTTTGGTGTGAATTTTTAATTTTTAAAATATAAATTTTTAATTTTATGCATTTCAAATTTTAAGTTTGGTGTGAATTTTTAATATTAATTTTGAATTTTATTTTTAAGTTATGTGAATTTAAATACAAAAATTTACTTTATCTCATTAAGTTAAAAATACGATTTTTAAAATTCGTCGTAAGTTGAAGACTAGGTCTTTGAACCGAAATTGCTTTACACAAGGGAGGGACGAGAACTTTTATTATCACTATTTTTAATCTTATTGAAATAAGGTATATATATAAAAAAAAAAATTAAAAAACCCAAAAATCTAAGCTTTTAAAACAATCGCTTGAAAAAGACAAATTTTAAAATTTTGTCGAAGGACGGACTAGGACATCGATCCGAAACGACCTCGCCCTAAGAAAAAGGGAAACAAAATTTTAAAAATTAATCACTTAATTGTTTTATAAGTTAAAAAAAAAAAAAACTGAAAACACTGTACCCGGACCCCCATGCGATCGCATGGGTTTTACACTTCAACTCCATGCGATCGCATGGAGCTGAAATCCAGGCCAGAACAAATACAGCAGCGAGTTCTGCTCTTCACCACACACACACACATTCACGAACCAACTCCAAAAATTCACCAATTTTCGCCATTTTTCCACCGTAATTCGTCATTTTTCTTGCTCTAATCATGCCTAGATTCTCATTCTTCAGCAAATTGGTAAAAATTACACCCCTAAACTCTATAAATTCCTAGTTTTTGTGATAATTACCAATTTTTTACCTAATGCAATTTTGTTAATTTCTAGTGTAATTAGTGTTAAATTGTTAGTATTTTATGCATGTATAACCTAGATTGATGCTATTTAACATGATTTGAAGCCAAAAGCTTCGAAATTTTTAGAATTCTAGGGTTTGTGTTCTTGAGCAATTTGGGGCTTTTTGATATAAACAGGTTATGGCCGATTTTTGTCATGAATTATTGCTAAATTGAGTAGTGTAACATGTTTAGATAGTTAAATGATCCAAACAATGATCCTAAACATGATTTTTGGAGATTAAAGTGGACTTTTTAAAGTCCAAAATTCATGAACTTGATTAATTTGATATATTTGCCATTTGAGACTTGTTTAATTATTAGTAATGACTATTTTAACATGTTATTTGAGTTAAATGCTTATGAATTTTGTATACATTTTCATATGTGCTTATTTGAAAAGTGTAGAATTGTGAAAAATTGTGAAAATGTGTATAAGTTTAATTTTGATTTAACATGTTATAGTGATTGTTTTAAGTTGTTATTTTGCTAACACTAATGCATATTTGGATGCACAAATTTTTTGTTTAATGTGTTTTGCAGAAAGCCGATACTGGAGGTTCAGGAGCATCATCATCTAGACGATCAGCACCAGAACCAGAACCAGAACCAGAAATGCAACACGAACAAGAACCACAACAGGAACAACAACAGCCTGATCAGCACACACCTTATTATGATCTGGTATAGTTTGTTGATGAATTCATAGTATTCCCAATGAGGCCGCCAGTAGAATTCCCAACGATTCCTGAGCACACTCTACATCCTAATCTGAGATTTGATAGAAGATGGAGAGATTACGAGACATATCAAAGGAACAAATTCAAATTGGTAACAAAAAATGTAGAGGTGCCAAGGGTAATCGATTGGGCCCCTTTGGAAACGGTCCATCTAGCTGACCGTGTTAGACAGCTTTTAGTTCAAAGGTATGGCAGTTCTTCTTTTACAGATTGGGAACGTCTTTTCACCATTCGTAGACCTGTATATAAGGAATGGTGTGTTGAGTTGATGAGTACTGTATCACTTGATACAAATATAGTTAGGATAGATGATAGAAGATTTCTTAGGTTTATCCTTGGCGGTTGGATGTACAGAATGTCCATGCTGGACATGGCCAGGGCCTTACAGATATATACTCCTGGTTAGTTGCTATTACCCTATTGTACAAACTTGATTCATTATGGTGAACGGGTAGATAGTAACTTTGACGCTGACGCCATTTGGAGGCGTATGTCACATTTTGATGTTTTTACACGAGCAGGAGGACACTCCTATACACATATTGACAGAGCCGAGCTTCGTATTATTCATAGATTTTTGGCTAACTCGATTACACAAAGAGGTCATAATAAAGAAAAAATTACCTTATATGATTTATTCTACCTAAAGTGTATTCGAGATCCTAGAAGCTTTGTCAATATCCCTTACTGTGTTGCTTTTTATTTATCTAAAATGGTAGAGGGAATGCAGGACGGGAGTATAATAGGAGGAGGTATTTTTGTTACTCTCAATGGAGAGTATTTAGGTGTTGATAGGAACCAAGGGGGTCCATTACAGATTTGTAGAGAACAGGTTGAGCCCTTAGGATTGAAAGTTTATGTGGGTGCTAAGGTATTGAAAAGTAGACGTAACCAGGCAGTACCCTATGAGGGATCTCATCCTCAGGTAGAGAGAGGCTCAGACGAGGAAATGGAGGAGGCGGAAGACATTAGGGATGTCTTTCGAGATGCTATTCTTGACGTCCACGTTCGTATAGATGAGGAAACAATGACGAACGCGGCCAGACATAGTATGTATGAGCAGTGGAACTCCGAGCGAGTATACGAGGATTATAGGCGACGCCAACACGATAGCTGGTTAGTTCATCAGCACCAAATCATGAGCCAGCTATCATATCAGGTACCAAATAACTATGTACCTACTCGACCTGCTCATTTTCCGCCACATAGCCCCGATATCCGACCACCCTTTAACCGGTATGACTATGACCAAGCCTATCAGAACACCTATAACCAACAATGGAACCCACCCGATGAGATGAACTGGAACCCCTATCCAGACTGATTTAGTTCCATTTGGTTATTTTTATGATTTTTATCTTTTGACTTTTTCATGTTTAAACTTATGTTATTGGATATATTTGTGTAATTTTTATTATTTTTATTACTATTGTGTACTAATATTTCATATTTAAAATTTGAAAGTGGGATATTAAGTCCCATTTCAAATTGCCATGCATGATTATATTTGTATGTATGTATATTGTCGATTGTACAAAACAGGGTAAAACAGCGCATTTTTAAAGACTGACATTAAGTTCAGCAAAAGCTACTAATTTTGACGACTAGATGACAAATAAATGTGATGTAACAACAGACGAAATGAACAAATGATATGCACCATTTATCATTCAGCAAACAAACGCCAATATGTTTGGAAACTTTGGTAAAATTTAATCATTTCTACGCTAATCACCCTCAATAATTTAAATTGTACTGATTTCTTGCAAATGAGGGCATTGCAAGATCTTAAGTGTGGGAAGGGGTTAATTTCTTTCGGATTTTTAAAATTTTTAATTTATACACTTGGTTACCATTAAAAATACTAGTAACGTAGTAGTTGTATTAGAATCTAGTGCTCTCTGATAATAAAGAACAGCCCTAGTCTTATATACTGACTACCCAATTCTAGTAAAAATTTTCAAAATTTTCAATTAAATGAACTCAAAATCATGTTTATATATATTTATGAACGATAAAACTAGGTTTTAACACCGAAATTATTGTTACCTCAGAAAGGACATAAATTGAGAAACAAACCAAAATGTTAAAATTCATTTAAAATGGAATAGAGGACGATAAAAAGGAAAATAAAAGCCAAGTGTGGGAAAATTTATCAAGTTATCTTAAACATATGTCACATATATCTGTAACAAATAACTGAAAATACTTTTGCTTTAGACTAAACTAAACTGTTTTACCTGATTTACTGTAAGAAAGATGGATCTACACGATGAATCAATTCCATCATTAAAAGGAAGTAAAGTCTTCCGAAAAAGACACGCGCTTCTTGATTTAAGTCAAGAAGTTGTCGTCCAGACCAGCTGTAGGTTGACGAAAAACTTAGAAAAGTCATCACTAAAATCAGCAGGAAATCCACGGACCTCAGCATTAAACAGGGTCGCCAAGTGGTCAGATTTATCCTAACCATGAGAAGGATTTATCTCGTAAAATGGGGGGCACCGTGCAAATTAGCTGGATAAGACTAACAAATCAGATCCCCAGAAAGGATAATCTCCTTAAAGATTAAAAATCAGCTTTTAAGCCTGATATTACTCAATCCTAGAGATTGACCTTAAAGATTGAGAATTCAAACTCATGGAATTCAATGATATCTAAACTCGAGCTTGAACGAGAAAATATTTTGATCAAAATTACAAACCGATTTGTTTTCTGAAAACCCTATTTTCAATGCGTTCATTACCATTGAACGTAAAATCCTAGGAATTCACCTGGAATTCATTAGGTCACCTGAACAAAATCGGGTGTCAACCGTAAGAACGGTGGTTGCATAGCATGGTCAAAGACAGGACCTTGTGCCAGACTGAAAAATTATAAGGGTGAGCTTTACTATTGCTCCTACCAAGGATAGTAATTGCGTCCAACACGTTATAGACCATAATTAAAAGCATGTCAGGGGACATTTCCTTAACAGTTGCTTGTTCAACGCTTTCCTTTACAACCGTACGGTAGTTTATCGAAAGGTAATATACGGGACAAGTAAACTGGACGTGTTGCTTTCCAAATACAAGGTTAGCAAGTGGGTGACACAAAACCGCAAGTTTTGAGCTAAAATTTTCAAATCTGAAACCCACCAAACCCACAAAATATTTTGCAAACACCGGTGAAGGGTTAATCCGGAAAACTTATCTAGGGTAAAAACTAGATTTAATTTTCAAAAGATCAAATGTTTTTATAAAGATCCAATTTCCTTAATGGATCTAAATTTTTATATAGTCATATGGGACTGTAAACCACATCGTTACTACCATTGTTTATACCGCCGTATAAAAATCACTGATGTACAAAGTGTGAAGAATAAAGAAGTGATTCTAGTATTTCAAGACGATATTGCTTGAGGACAAGCAACGCTCAAGTGTGGAAATATTTGATAATGCTAAAAACGAACATATATTTCATAGCATTATTCCTCAAGAAAGACAAGCTTTTAGTTGCAATTGTTCTATTTACAAGTGATATTCGTTTAAATAATAAAAGGTGAAGACAAAAGACAGATTCGACGAATTGAAAACGCAAACGATCAAAAAGCTCAAAAGTACAAAATACAATCCAAGAGGTTCCAATTATTGATAAGAAACGTCTCGAATTTACAAGAGTACAAGATTCAAAACGCAAAGTACAAGATATTAGATTGTACGCAAGGACGTTCGAAAATCTGGAACCGGGACCAGAGTCAACTCTCAACGCTCGACGCAACGGACTAAAAATTACAAGTCAACTATGCACATAAATATAATATAATATTTAAATAATTCTTATAATTATTTAATATATTATATTATTTATAAAACCGTCGGCAGAAGAAAACAACCAAATATGAGCCTCCCCAGCTGGCCATGCAACCGCATGGCCTGGAAGGCATAAATCCATGCGATCGCATGAGCCCCAGTTCCAGCCCACATGCCTATAAAAATCGAGCTTTGGTGCACCACAAATCAATCTATCTTTCTCTTCTCTCCATTCATACGATATAATTATATTTATAATTTATATTTTAATTTTAATTTTAATTATAATTCTAATAATAAGGGTATGTTAGCGAATGTTGTAAGGGTGTAAATCGAAATTCTGTCCGTGTAACGCTACGCTATTTTTAATCATTGTAAGTTATGTTCAACCTTTTTAATTTAATGTCTCCTAGCTAAGTTATTATTATGCTTATTTAAAACGAAGTAATCATGATATTGGGCTAATTACTAAAATTGGGTAATTGGGCTTTGTACCATAATTGGGGTTTGGACAAAAGAATGACACTTGTGGAAATTAGACTATGGGCTATTAATGGGCTTTATATTTGTTTAACTAAATGATAGTTTGTTAATGTTAATATAAAGATTTACAATTGGGCGTCCCTATAAATTACCATATACACTCGATCGGACACGATGGGCGGGGTATTTATATGTACGAATAATCGTTCATTTAACCGGACACGGGAATGGATTAATAGCCACTAGAATAATTAAAACAGGGGTGCAATTATGTACAAGGACACTTGGTATAATTGATAACAAAATATTAAAACCTTGGGTTACACTCAGTCGACATCCTGGTGTAATTATTAAACAAAGTATTAAAATCTTGTTACAGTTTAAGTCCCCAATTAGTTGGAATATTTAACTTCGGGTATAAGGATAATTTGACGAGGACACTCACACTTTATATTTATGACTGATGGACTGTTATGGACAAAAACCAGACGGACATATTAAATAATCCAGGACAAAGGACAATTAACCCATGGGCATAAAACTAAAATCAACACGTCAAACATCATGATTACGGAAGTTTAAATAAGCATAATTCTTTTATTTCATATTTAATTTCCTTTATTTTATATTTAATTGCACTTCTAATTATCGAATTTTTATTGTTATTGTATTTAATTGCACTTTTAATTATCGTACTTTTTAATTATCGCAAGTTTATTTTATCGCATTTTTATTAATCGCAATTTCATTATCGTTATTTACTTTACGCTTTAATTTAAGTCTTGTATCTATTTTTTATTTTACATTTGGTTTTAACTGCGACTAAAGTTTTAAAATTGACAAACCAGTCATTAAACGGTAAAAACCCCCCTTTATAATAATAATATTACTTATATATATATTTGTATTTTTATAAAAGTAAACTAATATAGCGTTAAGCTTTGTTTAAAGATTTCCCTGTGGAACGAACCGGAATTACTAAAAACTACACTACTGTACGATTAGGTACACTGCCTATAAGTGTTGTAGCAAGGTTTAAGTATATCCATTCTCTAAATAAATAAATATCTTGTGTAAAATTGTATCGTATTTAATAGTATTTCCTGTAAAAATATAAGCTATTTTATATACACCTCGCGAAACATCACTTATCACTTAATTTATTACATATAAATAGCGAAAGTTATTTCTATTAATATAAATTAAGCTTTAACACTAAAAGTGATTTAGACGAACTCATGGATAAGTTATTAACACTAATTTAGAAATAAAGTTCGGTGGTTTGGGTAATATCATTAGTTATATAATAGTGAAATTGTAAAAAGGAAAACCGTTACGATTTAGGTTTTGGCAAAAGTCAAAACTAGGTTAGGTCTCAATTTAAATACTCGGGGAATAGTAAACTATGTAAATAAGATCAAATGAAAATTAGATTTAATTTAGTTAGTTGAAACTTTATATATTCGAAAGAAAATATTAAGTTGTATATTGAAACATTTTAATAGGGCTTAAATTCAAAACAATCCATGGATCTAAGGTGAAACATTTAAGTGAACACTCCCATTTATATATTGCAAATTATTATTATTATTTTTACGTATTATTATTCAGAAAAATTAAAATATAAATCAACCTCCTTCAGTCTTAATATGTACTGTTTTGTCACATCGAATATAACATACGCGGATCGTGTATACTTCCACACGAAATGCGTATCTGCAAAACATACGCGACACGCGTATATATACAAGCGAAACGCGTACATATAAATACAGTACTGTTACGAATTTTGTTTAATTCCAAGTTTTAATTAAAGTAATATTTATTATTACTTTAAAGTATTTAATTTGTAATTAGTTTAATTACTATAATTTCTTTTCATTCATCTTTAATTTAATTAAAACTTATTATTTAGTTAATTTAAATAATTTGTATTTTATTTTATTGGTTAAAACAAATTCCTAATCATTTAATTTTATTGCAAGTTATTATTTTACCATTCAGTAATACAATTATTTTATCAAAAATAGTATAATTTCATTTAGTTCACTTTTAATTTAATGATTATAAATCCTGTAATCTTGTAATTTTATTTATCAAGTAAGTTAGTTTAATTAAGTTATTTTTCATTATTGTTATATTATATAATTCCTAATCCAAAACCCCCTTTAAATTAGTTTAACTTCAAAGACTATTAAAAACCATTAAACACTCCATCTCCCTGAGGAACGAATCGGATTTACCTATAAAACTAAACTACACAGATAGGACTAGTTGCCTATATATGTGTGAAATCAACCCGAATTCATTAAAACACTATACATACAATAAATCAATTCGTGTAACAAAATAACTCAAATTCATTCATAAATAAAGGTATAGTTTCAGCACATCAACTTTTTGGCGCCGCTGCCGGGGAGTTGGCAGTTAAATAAATAGATAATTTTTCTGATTCGTAGTAGTAGTTGGATTTGTACGTGGACTGGGTTATTGGAGCCAAACAGTACCCAATTATATTAGGATCAAACGAATCCTGCCCCTCTGCTACATCTTTTGACTATTCGAAACGTGAGCAAAATCAGAAGGAAAATCTGTTTGTTTAAAGGTTTTTATCATTGTTTTTATGTTATTCTATCCTTTTGTAGGAATTCAATTCTTAGAAAAGCTTTTGGTGTTGTGATTGCACAATAGAAATTAATGCATGAATTTACGTTCTTCCAACACTGATTTAATTCCTTTATATCCTGAACCCGAAAGGGAATTTCAGGAACACTTAAGAGTTCAAGAAGTAGAGTCTCTCGCTGAGGGTTTAGAATCACTTTCATTAAATTCTAACTCTGAACCAGTTATTCAACCAATCATAGAGCCAGTTATTAAAGAAGAAGAAGAGATGGCTGCTACAAATCAAACGATGGATGCATTAATGAAGGCAACAAGAACAGGTCAAGGCCACGCAATTATTCAACCTACGATGACTGACGGATTTGAAATAAAGGGTCAATTTCTCCACATGGTGACTAATACATGCCAATTCGGTGGAGCTCCAAATGAGGATGATAACGAGCATCTTCGTAAGTTTGTAAGCATTTGCAAGCTATTCAAGATCAAAGATGTCTCCGATGAAGTCGCATGTTTAAAAATCTTTCCATGGTCGTTAAAGGATGATGCAAGAGATTGGTTCGAGTCGTTACCAGAAGGTTATATCGAAGATTGGAATGATATGATGGACAAGTTTTTGTCAGAGTTCTTCCCTGCTTCAAAAGCAGCAAAGTTGCAAAGTGATATAAATCACTTCAAGCAAAAGCCTAATGAGACTCTTTATGAAGCTTGAACCCGATTCAATAAAATGCTTAGGGTATGTCCTCAACACGGGTTGAATACATTCCAAAAGGTCCAAATATTCTATAAAGGATTCAATCTGGCTACTCGAAAAGATATTGATGTTGCAGCAGGAGGATCAATCATGAAAAAAACGCCCGAAGAAGCTTACACAATCATTGCCGATATAGCAGCACATTCTCATAATTGGCATCAAGAGATGGAGTTCTCTATATCAATAACTATTGCTAGTATTGAAAGCAACGATGAAATCGCTGCTTTAAAAGTTCAATTGGAAAATCAAGGAAGGAAAATTGAGAAGGTGACCAAGGAAATGCATGCTATTAGGGTAGGATGTGAATTGTGCCAAGGTCCTCACCTTACTAGAGATTGTGATCAAACAACAATGGAAGAGCAAGCGAATTTCTTAGGTTACTTGCGAAAAGGTGAAATGAATTTCAACGATTTTTCGGCGGTTGAAGCAATGAACCGGAAATATCCTCCTATCAAAAGCTACCAAATAGGAGGAACTTCAGGTTCAAACAATAATTACCAAGGAGGAAATCCGGTTTACCAAAATAACCGGAATTTCTCAAATCAAAATCAAAGAAATGCACCACCAGGTTACAATCACCTAAACAACCGAAATCAACCTCAACGAAATTACCAAAATAATTTCCAACACAATCAACCACAACCACAACCACAAGCACCTATACAACCGCAACCCGAGAAGAAATCCGGTTTAGAAGATCTTTTGAGAGATTTTATGGTTAAGTACGAGCAAACTGCGGAACTTCAAAATCAGCAAATTCGAAATTAACAAGCTACGATACAGAATTTAGAAAGAGATGTTGGAAGGATCTCACAGTTACTAGCAGAGAGACCACCAGGCGCTCTCCCCTCAAATACTCAAGTGAATCCCAACAACAGTCAAACAAGGAATGAGCAAGTAAATTCCATAACCACGAGAAGTGGGTTAACTGTTAACCTCGATGTTCCAAAGCCTCATGTTCCTATTTCTATTCCAATTCCAAATGAAAAAGATTCTTCCGTGGAAGAGGATAAAGTGCCAACCACAAGTGCACCTAAAACTCAACCACCATTAAAAGAATACAAACATCCAATTCCATATCCACAACGTTTGAAGAAAGATAAATTACAAGCACAGTACAACAAGTTTGCCGAAATGATTAAGCAAATTTGTATCAATGTACCACTTGTAGATGTTCTTGCGGGTATGCCAAATTATGGAAGGTTTATCAAGGATCTCATAGCCAATAAAGGTAAATATGAAGAAGTTTCAACCACATTCCTCAATGAGGAATGCTCAGCAATTTTGCAAAAGAAAAAGATGCCACCGAAACTCGGAGATCCTGGTAGTTTCATTATTCCGTGTCTGATGGGAGATTCAGTAATGTACGATGCATTAGCTGACTTAGGCGCAAGTATCAATCTTATGCCACACTCCTTATACTTAAAACTAAACCTAGGTGATCTAAAACCAACTAGGATGTATATACGCCTAGCCGATAGAACTTTTAACTATCCTATTGGTATTGCCGAAAACCTACCGGTTAAAGTTAATCATTTAATCTTTCCTGCCAATTTCGTTGTCCTTGAAATGGAAGAAGATAGCAAGGTTCCCCTAATTCTAGGGCGACCTTTTCTAAATACCGCCAACGCGATTGTGCGTGTTAAAGATAAAAAACTTAGTCTAGGTGTAGGGGAAGATAGAGTTACCTTAAACATAGATAAAGCTATGAAACAACCTATCTCCTCCGATGAAAAATGTTATAAGGCAGACATTGTTGATTGTTGTGTTGAAAAAGAATTGCAAGAATTACTAAATATCGACACCTCGAACTTCACCCCAATGAGTGAAAGTGATGAATTTGATGTAGAGCTTGAACTTGACGAATTGTTGAAAGTAGTCATCGATGAAGATTGCTGTGAGGAAGAAATTCTCAAGGAAGATGAAACTTTTGAAGAAATTACCGATGGTAATAGGTTCCGAATAAAATCTTCCTTGGAAGAACCACCGACCTTGGAACTTAAAGAACTCCCGGAACATTTGGAGTATGCTTATCTCCAAGGTACGTCACAATTACCGTTATAATTTCATCAAAACTCTCCGATAACGAAAATAGTAGGTTAATGTCCGTTCTAAAAACTCACAAGAAAGCAACTGCTTGGAAAACAACCGATATTCCAGGGATTAACCCCGCTTATTGTACTCATAAGATTCTAATGGAGGAAGATTTTAAACCCGTGGTATAAAGACAAAGAAGGTTAAACCCTAACATGAAAGAAGTTGTCAAGAAGGAGGTTATCAAGTTACTTGATGCCGGGTTAATATACCCTATATCCGATAGCCCATGGGTTAGTCCTGTTCAAGTGGTACCTAAGAAAGGGGGTACAACTGGCATCCTTAATTATAAGAATGAACTCGTTCCTACAAGAACAGTCACTGGTTGGAGAGTCTGTATAGACTAACGTCGTTTAAATGATGCCACAAGGAAAGATCATTTCCCACTTCCTTATATTGACCAAATGCTAGAGCGTTTAGCGGGAAAAGAGTACTATTGTTTCCTTGATGGATTCTTCGGTTATTTTCAAATTCCCATTGATCCAAAAGACCAAGACAAGACAACATTTACTTGTCCATTTGGTACCTTCGCATACCGACGAATGCCGTTCGGATTATGCAACGCGCCAGGCACCTTTCAAAGGTGTATGATGGCAATATTTCATGACATGATATAAGGAAGTATGGAAGTCTTTATGGACGATTTCTCTATTTTTGGAGACTCCTTCGATTCATGCCTTTCAAACCTCGTGCGAATGTTAATTCGTTGTGAGGAATCAAATCTTGTTTTAAATTGGGAAAAATGCTACTTCATGGTGAAGGATGGCATTGTTTTAGGACACAAGATTTCTCGAGATGGAATGGAAGTAGACAAAGCTAAGATCGATGTAATCTCAAAGCTTCCTCCTCCAAATAATGTTAAAGGAATTCGTAGTTTCTTAGGTCATGCGGGATTTTATCGACGATTCATAAAGGACTTTTCCAAAATCGCTCGACCCATGACTAAACTTCTTGAGAAAGATAGTACATTCGATTTCAATGACGAATGCTTACAAGCTTTCTCCATTCTAAAAGATAAACTTACGAATGCACCTATCATAGTATCTCCCGATTGGTCCAAACCATTTGAACTAATGTGTGATGCTAGTGATTTCGCACTAGGAGCCGTTTTAGGACAACGCCAAGATAACAAATTTTAACCAATATATTATGCAAGTAAAACACTAACAGGAGCACAATTCAACTATACAACTACCGAAAAATAACTCCTTGTAATTGTATTTGCTTTTGATAAATTTAGATCATATCTTGTGTTATCCAAAACGATTGTTTTTACCGATCATTCAACCCTAAAGTACTTGTTCAAGAAACAAGATGCAAAACCTAGATTGATACGTTGGATTTTTCTCTTACAAGAATTTGATATAGAAATCAAGGATAAAAAGGGTGCTAAAAATCTCGCTGCTGATCACTTGTCTCGTCTTGAGAATCCCGACCTAGAAAAACTAGATGAGTCAGTTATTCATGACACTTTTCCCGATGAGTTTCTAATGAGAATAGAAACCGAATTTGAAGTTCCATGGTTTGCGGATTTTGCAAACTATCTCGCTGCAGGAGTATTAATTAAAAACCAAATGTACCAGCAAAAAAAGAAATTCTTTGCTGATTTAAAGTTTTACTTCTGGGAAAACCCTAATCTTTTTTGAATAGGAGCGGATCAAGTTATCCGCCGATGCGTATATGATAAAGAAGCTCAATAAATATTGGAGCACTGTCATCAAGGCCCATCTGGTGGTCATTTCGGACCTAGCTATACAGATAAGAAGGTCTTTGACTCAGGTTTTTATTGGCCAACCATTTTCAAAGATGCACACCACATGGTTAAAACATGTGATGCATGTCAAAGATCCGGTAGCATCTCAAAAAGGGACGAAATGCCACAAAAAGGCATTCTTGTATGTGAAGTATTTGACATTTGGGGTATTTGTAGTGACCCGAACTTTTCCATTTTATATATATTAATTGAGATTGATATTTACATGATTAAATGTTTCTAACATGTTAAGCAATCAAACTTGTTAAGACTTGATTAATTGAAATGTGTTTCATATAGACAATTGACCACCCAAGTTGACCGGTGATTCACGAACGTTAAAACTTGTAAAAACTATACGATGACATATATATGGTTATATATATAGTTAACATGTTTTTATTATAAGTATGTATCTCATTAGGTATTTTAGCAATGAGTTATATACATAAAAATGAGACTATTAATTTAAGAAACTCGAAAACGATATATATAACGATTATCGTTATAACAACGTCTTACTAGGTACATATGAATCATATTAAGATATTGATACACTTGGTTAATTATGTTAAATGATAAGTAAATATATTATTAAGTGTATTAACAATGAAATACATATGTAAAAATAAGACTACTAACTTAATGATTTCGAAACGAGACATATATGTAACGATTATCGTTGTAACGACATTTAATGTATATATATCATATTAAGAGATATTCATACATGATAATATCATGATAATATAATAATTTAAAATCTCATTTGATATTATAAATATTGGGTTAACAACATTTAACAAGATCGTTAACCTAAAGGTTTCAAAACAACACTTACATGTAACGACTAACGATGACTTAACGACTCAGTTAAAATGTATATACATGTAGTGTTTTAATATGTATTCATACACTTTTGAAAGACTTCAAGACACTTATCAAAATACTTCTACTTAACAAAAATGCTTACAATTACATCCTCGTTCAGTTTCATCAACAATTCTACTCGTATGCACCCGTATTCGTACTCGTACAATACACAGCTTTTAGATGTATGTACTATTGGTATATACACTCCAATGATCAGCTCTTAGCAGCCCATGTGAGTCACCTAACACATGTGAGAACCATCATTTGGCAACTAGCATGAAATATCTCATAAAATTACAAAAATATGAGTAATCATTCATGACTTATTTACATGAAAACAAAATTACATATCCTTTATATCTAATCCATACACCAACGACCAAAAACACCTACAAACACTTTCATTCTTCAATTTTCTTCATCTAATTGATCTCTCTCAAGTTCTATCTTCAAGTTCTAAGTGTTCTTCATATATTTTACAAGTTCTAGTTACATAAAATCAAGAATACTTTCAAGTTTGCTAGCTCACTTCCAATCTTGTAAGGTGATCATCCAACCTCAAGAAATCTTTGTTTCTTACAGTAGGTTATCATTCTAATACAAGGTAATAATCATATTCAAACTTTGGTTCAATTTCTATAACTATAACAATCTTATTTCAAGTGATGATCTTACTTGAACTTGTTTTCGTGTCATGATTCTGCTTCAAGAACTTCGAGCCATCCAAGGATCCGTTGAAGCTAGATCCATTTTTCTCTTTTCCAGTAGGTTTATCCAAGGAACTTAAGGTAGTAATGATGTTCATAACATCATTTGATTCATACATATAAAGCTATCTTATTCGAAGGTTTTAACCCGTAATCACTAGAACATAGTTTAGTTAATTCTAAACTTGTTCGCAAACAAAAGTTAATCCTTCTAACTTGACTTTTAAAATTAACTACATACATGTTCTATATCTATATGATATGCTAACTTAATGATTTAAAACCTGGAAACACGAAAAACACCATAAAACCGGATTTACGCCGTCGTAGTAACACCGCGGGCTGTTTTGGGTTAGTTAATTAAAAACTATGATAAACTTTGATTTTAAAGTTGTTATTCTGAGAAAATGATTTTTATTATGAACATGAAACTATATCCAAAAATTATGATTAAACTCAAAGTGGAAGTATGTTTTCTAAAATGGTCATCTAGACGTCGTTCTTTCGACTGAAATGACTACCTTTACAAAAATGACTTGTAACTTATTTTTCCGACTATAAACCTATACTTTTCTGTTTAGATTCATAAAATATAGTTCAATATGAAACCATAGCAATTTGATTCACTCAAAACGGATTTAAAATGAAGAAGTTATGGGTAAAACAAGATTGGATAATTTTTCTCATTTTAGCTACGTGAAAATTGGTAACAAATCTATTCCAACCATAACTTAATCAACTTGTATTGTATATTATGTAATCTTGAGATACCATAGACACGTATACAATGTTTCGACCTATCATGTCGACACATCTATATATATTTCAGAACAACCATAGACACTCTATATGTGAATGTTGGAGTTAGCTATACAGGGTTGAGGTTGATTCCAAAATATATATAGTTTGAGTTGTGATCAATACTGAGATACGTATACACTGGGTCGTGGATTGATTCAAGATAATATTTATCGATTTATTTCTGTACATCTAACTGTGGACAACTAGTTGTAGGTTACTAACGAGGACAGCTGACTTAATAAACTTAAAACATCAAAATATATTAAAAGTGTTGTAAATATATTTTGAACATACTTTGATATATATGTATATATTGTTATAGGTTCGTGAATCAACCAGTGGCCAAGTCTTACTTCCCGACGAAGTAAAAATCTGTGAAAGTGAGTTATAGTCCCACTTTTAAAATCTAATATTTTTGGGATGAGAATACATGCAGGTTTTATAAATGATTTACAAAATAGACACAAGTATGTGAAACTACATTCTATGGTTGAATTATCGAAATCGAATATGCCCCTTTTTATTAAGTCTGGTAATCTAAGAATTAGGGAACAGACACCCTAATTGACGCGAATCCTAAAGATAGATCTATTGGGCCTAACAAACCCCATCCAAAGAACCGGATGCTTTAGTACTTCGAAATTTATATCATATCCGAAGGGTGTCTCGGAATGATGGGGATATTCTTATATATGCATCTTGTTAATGTCGGTTACCAGGTGTTCACCATATGAATGATTTTTATCTCTATGTATGGGATGTGTATTGAAATATGAAATCTTGTGGTCTATTATTATGATTTGATATATATAGGTTAAACCTATAACTCACCAACATTTTTGTTGACATTTTAAGCATGTTTATTCTCAGGTGATTATTAAGAGCTTCCGCTGTCGCATACTTAAATAAGGACGAGATTTGGAGTCCATGCTTGTATGATATTGTGTAAAAACTGCATTCAAGAAACTTATTTTGTTGTAACATATTTGTATTGTAAACCATTATGTAATGGTCGTGTGTAAACAGGATATTTTAGATTATCATTATTTGATAATCTACGTAAAGCTTTTTAAAACCTTTATCTATGAAATAAAGGTTATGGTTTGTTTTAAAAATGAATGCAGTCTTTGAAAAACGTCTCATATAGAGGTCAAAACCTCGCAACGAAATCAATTAATATGGAACGTTTTTAATCAATAAGAACGGGACATTTCAGTTGGTATCCGAGCGTTGGTCTTAGAGAACCAGAAAATTTGCATTAGTGTGTCTTATCGAGTTTGTTAGGATGCATTAGTGATTCTGGACTTCGACCGTGTTTTCTTTAAAAATGATTGCTTAACATTTTTGTTGGAAACTATATATTTTTAACATATGAATATTATGTGATATATTAATCTCTTAATGTGTTTGATATTATGTGATAGATGTCTACCTCTAGAACAAGTCCCATTGACTCACCTAATAATAATGAAGAGTCAAATGTAAATTGGAATGATTCGTGGACTGATTCACAAGTTCCCGAAGAGGAACCGGAAGAAGAGTCGGAACCGGAAGAAGAATCGGAACCGGTGGGGGAAATAATAAAACGGTTAAGTAAAAGAGAATCCTCAACCAACCGACCAAGGTTAATTATGGTCAATGGTGTTTCCGCCAAGGAAGCAAAATATTGGGAGGATTACCAATTCTCCGATGAATCGGATTCCGACGTGAATTCCAATGATGTTATAGAAATTACCCCAACTAATTTAAAAAGGCAAAAGAAAATAATAAGGGAAAGGGCATAAAAATAGAGAAATCTAATTCTAACCCCGATGAACTTTATATGTATCGTCAACCCCCGAAGTCCTTAAGTTGTAACAATGACCCGGGAACCTCTAAACCACCAGGTTTTTCTAAACCAATGTGGACAATGACGGCTCGTATTAGGGGAACATCATATATCCCTAGAAACGTGGCAAAACGAACCAAAACCGAAGAAGAAGAAACGAGCGAGTCGGAATAAGATAGTTGTATTCGTGTGGTGTAATATATGTAATATAGTGTTCTTATGCTTTATGATATATGTAAAAATTGCTTGTATTAATAAGTATTTTTTTTTATGAATCTAACTCTTGTCTATTTTACAGTTTAAAAACACAAAATGGATAGACAACCCAATATTTTAAGAGACCTACCCGGAGACATGATTGATGAAATCTTGTCTAGAGTCGGCCAGAATTCCTCGGCACAACTATTTAAGGCGAGATCAGTTTGTAAGACATTCGAAGAACGTTCCAAGAATGTCTTGGTTTATAAGAGACTTTCGTTTGAAAGATGGGGGATATCACATTGGGAAACCCATAAGTTACGATGTGTTTACTTTGACGCATATATTGAGGGGAACCCAAATGCTATTTTACGCAACGGGTTAAGAAATTATTTTGACTCAATATATCCGAATATTGGACTTCGTGATTTAGAAAAAGTGGCTAACATGCAACATAAAGAAGCATGTTATGCTTACGGATTAGTAATGTTCGCTTCTCACCAAAGTGAGAACAAGAACATCGGGCTACAACTATTAAACAAAACGTTTCCACAAGTGACGGAGTCGGTAATTGGGGTAAGAAATGAGGTTTTTAGATTATTACGGGACTGTTGGACATTACGTAACCCTCGTCCCTTTGACGACGTTACAACACGCTGTCTTATCAACGGCCATAACGGTTATGTTCCACAAGACCAAGGATGGGAAGTAGTCCTAGTAAAACCAGAATGCATGACTTGTTTCTGGACGTATGAATTACGTGTCTTTATTGCCTTTGCTGAACGACTTGTGTACTAGCTAGAATTATCTTCACAACTATCTTGTATCAAAGTTATTGTGTGCTATATTTCATGCTTTATGTAAAATAAGCTGTATTGTAAGTTTGTAAAATATTGTATAAAAGTTTGAACGCGAAATATTATTATAATCAGTTTTTCATATAGAATTGTAGTAGTTGAATTGTATATTAGCTACTAAGTATGAACTTAACGGGTAGGTACTACCCGAATTTAAACTTATAAAACGCTAATATGAAGAAAAAGCTTTTATAAATGAGTTCATATTATGCTACGAAATACTATTAACTACTCTTAATATTCTGTATGATTAACTTGTTCCATTTGACTATTTTGAAGGAAATGGCACCGACTACTCGACACACCGTGAATATGAATGAAGAGGAATTCCGTACTGTTCTAGCTTCAAACATAGCCGCAGTACAGGCTGCGCTACATACCAACAATAACCTTGGATCTAGCAGTACAGGAAATCGTGTAGGATGCACCTACAAAGAATTCACTGCCTGCAAACCTTTGGAATTTGATGGAACCGAAGGACCGATCGGATTGAAACGGTGGACCGAGAAGGTCGAATCGGTGTTTGCCATAAGTAAGTGTACTGAAGAGGACAAAGTGAAGTACGCTACGCATACCTTCACAGGTTCTGCGTTAACATGGTGGAATACCTATCTAGAGCAAGTGGGACAAGACGATGCGTACGCACTACCGTGGTCAGCATTCAAGCACTTGATGAACGAGAAGTACCGTCCCAGAACCGAGGTCAATAAGCTCAAGACAGAACTTAGAGGGTTACGAACCCAAGGATTTGATATTACCACGTACGAAAGACGATTCACAGAATTGTGCCTATTGTGTCCGGGAGCATTCGAAGATGAGGAAGAGAAGATCGACGCATTTGTGAAAGGATTACCGGAAAGAATCCAAGAAGATATAAGTTCACACGAGCCCGCCTCTATACAACAGGCATGTAGAATGGCTCACAAACTAGTGAACCAGATTGAAGAAAGAATTAAAGAACAGACTGCTGAAGAGGCCAATGTGAAGCAAGTCAAAAGAAAGTGGGAGGAAAACGGTGATAAGAATCACCAATACAACAACAACAGCAATTACAACAATAATCGCAACAATTATCCCAACAATCGCAATATCAATCGCAACTACAACAAACGGCCCAACAACAACAACAACAACAACAACAACAGCAACTACAACAATCATCCCAACAACAATAATAACCGCAACAACAACAACAACAATCAGAAGCAGCTATGCCAAAGGTGTGAAAAGTATCACTCGGGGTTCTGCACCAAATTTTGCAACAAGTGTAAAAGAAATGGTCATAGCGCGGCTAAGTGTGAGGTCTACGGACCAGGGGTTAATAGAACGAAAGGAACAAATGGTGTCGGAACGAGTAATGGCGGAGCAAGTAGTGTCGGAGCAAGTTATGCCAATGTAGTTTGTTATAAATGTGGAAAACTGGGCCACATTATTAGAAATTGCCAGAACCAGGAGAACACGAATGGACAAGGCCGCGGGAGAGTTTTCAATATTAATGCGGCAGAGGCACAGGAAGACCCGGAGCTTGTTACGGGTACGTTTCTTATTGACAATAAATCTGCTTACGTTTTATTTGATTCGGGTGCGGATAGAAGTTATATGAGTAGAGATTTTGGTGCTAAATTAAGTTGTCCATTGACGCCTTTGGATAGTAAATTTTTACTCGAATTAGCAAATGGTAAATTAATTTCAGCAGATAATATATGTCGGAATCGAGAAATTAAACTGGTTAGCGAAACATTTAAGATTGATTTGATACCAGTAGAGTTAGGGAGTTTTGATGTGATAATCGGTATGGACTGGTTGAAAGAAGTGAAAGCAGAGATCGTCTGTTACAAAAATGCAATTCGCATTATACGAGAAAAAGGAAAACCCTTAATGGTGTACGGAGAAAAGGGCAACACGAAGCTACATCTTATTAGTAATTTGAAGGCACAAAAACTAATAAGAAAAGGTTGCTATGCTGTTCTAGCACACGTCGAGAAAGTACAAACTGAAGAAAAGAGCATCAATGATGTTCCCATTGCAAAAGAATTTCCCGATGTATTTCCGAAAGAATTACCGGGATTACCCCCACATCGATCCGTTGAATTTCAAATAGATCTTGTACCAGGAGCTGCACCAATAGCTCGTGCTCCTTACAGACTCGCACCCAGCGAGATGAAAGAACTGCAAAGCCAATTACAAGAACTTTTAGAGCGTGGTTTCATTCGACCAAGCACATCACCGTGGGGAGCTCCTGTTTTGTTTGTCAAGAAGAAAGATGGTACATTCAGGTTGTGTATCGACTACCGAGAGTTGAACAAACTTACCATCAAGAACCGCTACCCACTACCGAGAATCGACGACTTATTTGATCAACTACAAGGCTCGTCTGTTTATTCAAAGATTGACTTACGTTCCGGGTATCATCAAATGCGGGTGAAAGAAGATGATATTCCAAAGACTGCTTTCAGAACACGTTACGGTCATTACGAGTTTATGGTCATGCCGTTTGGTTTAACTAATGCACCAGCCGTGTTCATGGACCTTATGAACCGAGTGTGTGGACCATACCTTGACAAGTTTGTCATTGTTTTCATTGATGACGTACTTATTTACTCAAAGAATGACCAAGAACATGGTGAACATTTGAGAAAGGTGTTAGAAGTATTGAGGAAGGAAGAATTGTACGCTAAGTTTTCAAAGTGTGCATTTTGGTTGGAAGAAGTTCAATTCCTCGGTCACATAGTGAACAAAGAAGGTATTAAGGTGGATCCGGCAAAGATAGAAACTGTTGAAAAGTGGGAAACCCCGAAAACTCCGAAACACATACGCCAGTTTTTAGGACTAGCTGGTTACTACAGAAGGTTCATCCAAGACTTTTCCAGAATAGCAAAACCCTTGACTGCATTAGCGCATAAAGGGAAGAAATTTGAATGGAATGATGAACAAGAGAAAGCGTTTCAGTTATTGAAGAAAAAGCTAACTACGGCACCTATATTGTCATTGCCTGAAGGGAATGATGATTTTGTGATTTATTGTGACGCATCAAAGCAAGGTCTCGGTTGTGTATTAATGCAACGAACGAAGGTGATTGCTTATGCGTCTAGACAATTGAAGATTCACGAACAAAATTATACGACGCATGATTTGGAATTAGGCGCGGTTGTTTTTGCATTAAAGACTTGGAGGCACTACTTATATGGGGTCAAAAGTATTATATATACCGACCACAAAAGTCTTCAACACATATTTAATCAGAAACAACTGAATATGAGGCAGCGTAGGTGGATTGAATTATTGAATGATTACGACTTTGAGATTTGTTACCACCCGGGGAAGGCAAATGTGGTAGCCGATGCCTTGAGCAGGAAGGATAGAGAACCCATTCGAGTAAAATCTATGAATATAATGATTCGTAATAACCTTACTACTCAAATAAAGGAGGCGCAACAAGGAGTTTTAAAAGAGGGAAATTTAAAGGATGAAATACCCAAAGGATCGGAGAAGCATCTTAATATTCGGGAAGACGGAACCCGGTATAGGGCTGAAAGGATTTGGGTACCAAAATTTGGAGATATGAGAGAAATGGTACTTAGAGAAGCTCATAAAACCAGATACTCAATACATCCTGGAACGGGGAAGATGTACAAGGATCTCAGGAAATATTTTTGGTGGCCGGGTATGAAAGCCAATGTTGCTAAATACGTAGGAGAATGTTTGACGTGTTCTAAGGTCAAAGCTGAGCATCAGAAACCATCAGGTCTACTTCAACAACCCGAAATCCCAGAATGGAAATGGGAAAACATTACCATGGATTTCATCACTAAATTGCCAAGGACTGCAAGTGGTTTTGATACTATTTGGGTAATAGTTGATCGTCTCACCAAATCAGCACACTTCCTGCCAATAAGAGAAGATGACAAGATGGAGAAGTTAGCACGACTGTATTTGAAGGAAGTCGTATCCAGACATGGAATACCAATCTCTATTATCTCTGATAGGGATGGCAGATTTATTTCAAGATTCTGGCAGACATTACAGCAAGCATTAGGAACTCGTCTAGACATGAGTACTGCCTATCATCTACAAACTGATGGGCAGAGCGAAAGGACGATACAAACGCTTGAAGACATGCTACGAGCATGTGTTATTGATTTCGGAAACAGTTGGGATCGACATCTACCGTTAGCAGAATTTTCCTACAACAACAGCTACCATTCAAGCATTGAGATGGCGCCGTTTGAAGCACTTTATGGTAGAAAGTGCAGGTCTCCGATTTGTTGGAGTGAAGTGGGGGATAGACAGATTACGGGTCCGGAGATTATACAAGAAACTACCGAGAAGATCATCCAAATTCAACAACGGTTGAAAACCGCCCAAAGTTGACAAAAGAGCTACGCTGACATTAAAAGAAAAGATATAGAATTTGAAATTAGAGAGATGGTCATGCTTAAAGTTGCACCTTGGAAAGGCGTTGTTCGATTTGGTAAACGAGGGAAATTAAATCCAAGGTATATTGGACCATTCAAGATTATTGATCGTGTCGGACCAGTAGCTTACCGACTTGAGTTACCTCAACAACTCGCGGCTGTACATAACACTTTCCACGTCTCGAATTTGAAGAAATGTTTTGCTAAAAAAGATCTCACTATTCTGTTAGATGAAATCCAAATCAACGAAAAACTTCAATTCATCGAAGAACCCGTCGAAATAATGGATCGTGAGGTTAAAAGACTTAAGCAAAACAAGATACCAATTGTTAAGGTTCGATGGAATGCTCGTAGAGGACCCGAGTTCACCTGGGAGCGTGAAGATCAGATGAAGAAGAAATACCCGCATCTATTTCTAGAAGATTCGTCAACACCTTCAACAGTTAAAATTTCGGGACGAAATTTATTTAACGGGTAGGTACTGTAGTGACCCGGACTTTTCCATGTTTATATATATTAATTGAGATTGATATTTACATGATTAAATGTTTCCAACATGTTAAGCAATCAAACTTGTTAAGACTTGATTAATTGAAATGTGTTTCATATAGACAATTGACCACCCAAGTTGACCGATGATTCACGAACGTTAAAACTTGTAAAAACTATACGATGACATATATATGGTTATATATATAGTTAACATGTTTTTATTATAAGTATGTATCTCATTAGGTATTTTAGCAATGAGTTATATACATAAAAATGAGACTATTAATTTAAGAAACTCGAAAACGATATATATAACGATTATCGTTATAACAACGTCTTACTAGGTACATATGAATCATATTAAGATATTGATACACTTGGTTAATTATGTTAAATGATAAGTAAATATATTATTAAGTGTATTAACAATGAAATACATATGTAAAAATAAGACTACTAACTTAATGATTTCGAAACGAGACATATATGTAACGATTATCGTTGTAACGACATTTAATGTATATATATCATATTAAGAGATATTCATACATGATAATATCATGATAATATAATAATTTAAAATCTCATTTGATATTATAAATATTGGGTTAACAACATTTAACAAGATCGTTAACCTAAAGGTTTCAAAACAACACTTACATGTAACGACTAACGATGACTTAACGACTCAGTTAAAATGTATATACATGTAGTGTTTTAATATGTATTCATACACTTTTGAAAGACTTCAAGACACTTATCAAAATACTTCTACTTAACAAAAATGCTTACAATTACATCCTCGTTCAGTTTCATCAACAATTCTACTCGTATGCACCCGTATTCGTACTCGTACAATACACAGCTTTTAGATGTATGTACTATTGGTATATACACTCCAATGATCAGCTCTTAGTAGCCCATGTGAGTCACCTAACACATGTGAGAACCATCATTTGGCAACTAGCATGAAATATCTCATAAAATTACAAAAATATGAGTAATCATTCATGACTTATTTACATGAAAACAAAATTACATATCCTTTATATCTAATCCATACACCAACGACCAAAAACACCTACAAACACTTTCATTCTTCAATTTTCTTCATCTAATTGATCTCTCTCAAGTTCTATCTTCAAGTTCTAAGTGTTCTTCATATATTTTACAAGTTCTAGTTACATAAAATCAAGAATACTTTCAAGTTTGCTAGCTCACTTCCAATCTTGTAAGGTGATCATCCAACCTCAAGAAATCTTTGTTTCTTACAGTAGGTTATCATTCTAATACAAGGTAATAATCATATTCAAACTTTGGTTCAATTTCTATAACTATTACAATCTTATTTCAAGTGATGATCTTACTTGAACTTGTTTTCGTGTCATGATTCTGCTTCAAGAACTTCGAGCCATCCAAGGATCCGTTGAAGCTAGATCCATTTTTCTCTTTTCCAGTAGGTTTATCCAAGGAACTTAAGGTAGTAATGATGTTCATAACATCATTTGATTCATACATATAAAGCTATCTTATTCGAAGGTTTTAACCCGTAATCACTAGAACATAGTTTAGTTAATTCTAAACTTGTTCGCAAACAAAAGTTAATCCTTCTAACTTGACTTTTAAAATTAACTACACACATGTTCTATATCTATATGATATGCTAACTTAATGATTTAAAACCTGGAAACACGAAAAACACCATAAAACCGGATTTACGCCGTCGTAGTAACACCGCGGGCTGTTTTGGGTTAGTTAATTAAAAACTATGATAAACTTTGATTTTAAAGTTGTTATTCTGAGAAAATGATTTTTATTATGAACATGAAACTATATCCAAAAATTATGATTAAACTCAAAGTGGAAGTATGTTTTCTAAAATGGTCATCTAGACGTCGTTCTTTCGACTGAAATGACTACCTTTACAAAAACGACTTGTAACTTATTTTTCCGACTATAAACCTATACTTTTCTGTTTAGATTCATAAAATAGAGTTCAATATGAAACCATAGCAATTTGATTCACTCAAAACGGATTTAAAATGAAGAAGTTATGGGTAAAACAAGATTGGATAATTTTTCTCATTTTAGCTACGTGAAAATTGGTAACAAATCTATTCCAACCATAACTTAATCAACTTGTATTGTATATTATGTAATCTTGAGATACCATTGACACGTATACAATGTTTCGACCTATCATGTTGACACATCTATATATATTTCGGAATAACCATAGACACTCTATATGTGAATGTTGGAGTTAGCTATACAGGGTTGAGGTTGATTCCAAAATATATATAGTTTGAGTTGTGATCAATACTGAGATACGTATACACTGGGTCGTGGATCGATTCAAGATAATATTTATCGATTTATTTCTGTACATCTAACTGTGGACAACTAGTTGTAGGTTACTAACGAGGACAGCTGACTTAATAAACTTAAAACATCAAAATATATTAAAAGTGTTGTAAATATATTTTGAACATACTTTGATATATATGTATATATTGTTATAGGTTCGTGAATCAACCAGTGGCCAAGTCTTACTTCCCGACGAAGTAAAAATCTGTGAAAGTGAGTTATAGTCCCACTTTTAAAATCTAATATTTTTGGGATGAGAATACATGCAGGTTTTATAAATGATTTACAAAATAGACACAAGTATGTGAAACTACATTCTATGGTTGAATTATCGAAATCGAATATGCCCCTTTTTATTAAGTCTGGTAATCTAAGAATTAGGGAACAGACACCCTAATTGACGCGAATCCTAAAGATAGATCTATTGGGCCTAACAAACCCCATCCAAAGAACCGGATGCTTTAGTACTTCGAAATTTATATCATATCCGAAGGGTGTCCCGGAATGATGGGGATATTCTTATATATGCATCTTGTTAATGTCGGTTACCAGGTGTTCACCATATGAATGATTTTTATCTCTATGTATGGGATGTGTATTGAAATATGAAATCTTGTGGTCTATTATTATGATTTGATATATATAGGTTAAACCTATAACTCACCAACATTTTTGTTGACATTTTAAGCATGTTTATTCTCAGGTGATTATTAAGAGCTTCCGCTGTCGCATACTTAAATAAGGACGAGATTTGGAGTCCATGCTTGTATGATATTGTGTAAAAACTGCATTCAAGAAACTTATTTTGTTGTAACATATTTGTATTGTAAACCATTATGTAATGGTCGTGTGTAAACAGGATATTTTAGATTATCATTATTTGATAATCTACGTAAAGCTTTTTAAAACCTTTATCTATGAAATAAAGGTTATGGTTTGTTTTAAAAATGAATGCAGTCTTTGAAAAACGTCTCATATAGAGGTCAAAACCTCGCAACGAAATCAATTAATATGGAACGTTTTTAATCAATAAGAACGGGACATTTCAGTATTGACTTCATGGGTCCATTTCCCGCATAGAATAAATACAAATACATCCTTGTGGCAGTTGACTACTGATAATGCTAAAAACGAACATATATTTCATAGCATTATCCCTCAAGAAAGACAAGCTTTTAGTTGCAATTGTTCTATTTACAAGTGATATTCGTTTAAATAATAAAAGGTGAATACAAAAGACAGATTCAACGATTTGAAGATGCAAACGACCAAAAAGCCAAAAAGTACAAAGTACAATCAAAATGGTTCAAATTATTGATGAGAAACATTTAAAAGTTACAAGAGTACGAGCCGTGAAACGCAAAGTACAAGATATTAAATTGTACGCAAGGACGTTCGAAAATCCGAAACCGGGACATGAACCAACTATCAACGCGCGACGCAACGGAGCTAAAATTACAAGTCAACGGAGTACAAGAATATAATATAATATATAATTAATTATATAAAATTTTATTATATATATATATATATATTAAAATTCGAGCAGCCCACGTTTAAAATGAATTGTGACCAGTATTTGACGGCCATGCGATCGCATGGCCAGCATGAAGAAAACTCATGCGATCGCATGGCCCCAAAAGTCTGGCCACATCTATAAATTTCGCAGTTTTCGGCCGAATATCATACACCTAATTCAATCTCTCTCTCTCACGATATATATATATATATATATATATATATATATATATATATATATATATATATATATATATATATAATTTATAATTTTAATTTTAATTTTAATTTAAGATTAATAATAATAAGGTTATGTTAGCGAATGTTGTAAGTGTGTAAGTCGAAATTCTGTCTGTGTAAAGCTACGCTATTATTAATCATTGTAAGTTATGTTTAACCTTTTTAAATTAATGTCTCGTAGCTAAGTTATTATTATGTTTATTTAAGCCGAAATAATCGTGATGTTGGGCTAAATATTAAAGACGGGGTAATTAGGCTTTGTACCATAATTGGGGTTTGGACAAAAGAACGACACTTGTGGAAATTAGACTATGGGCTATTAATGGGCTTTATATTAACTAAACGATACCTCGTTAATTTAATATAAAGATTACAATTTGACGTATCTATATATAACCACATACGCTTAATCGGGTACGGTGGGCGGGATATCTATAAATACGAATTATCGTTCATTTTACCGGACACGGGAATGGATTAATAGTTAATGGACTCATTAAAACAGCGGTGGATTACATTCAAGGGTAATTGGTGTAATTGTTAACAAAGTAGTAAAACCTTGGACTACACGCAGTCGATAACCTGGTGTATTCATTAAACAAAGTATTAAGACCTTGTTACAGTTCGAATCCCCAATTAGTTGAAATATTTGACTTCGGGTATAAGGATAATTTGACGAAGACTCTCGCACTTTATATTTATAACTGATGGACTATTATGGACAAAACTGTATAATCCAGGACAAAGGACAATTAACACATGGTAATAAACTAAAATCAACACGTCAAACATCATGATTATGAAAGTTTAAATAAGAATAATTCTTTTATTTCATATTTTATCGCACTTTTATTTACTGTCATTTCATTTATTGCACTTTTAATTATCGTACTTTTTAATTATCGCAATTTTATTTATCGCACTTTAATTATTGTCATTTACTTTACGCTCTAAATTAAGTTATATTTATTTTTAATATTTTACATTAGGTTTTAACTGCGACTTAAGACATAAAATCGACAAACCGGTCATTAAACGGTAAAAAAACCCCTTTTTATAATAATAATACTACTTATATATATATATATGTGTATATATATATATATATATATATATATATATATATATATATATATATATATATATATATATATATATATATATATATATATATATATATATATATATATATATATATAGTTTTAAAAAAATATAGCGTTAAACTTGGCTAGTTCCCTGTGGACGAACCGGACTTACTAAAAACTACACTACTGTACGATTAGGTACACTGCCTATAAGTGTTGTAGCAAGGTTTAGGTATATCCACTCTATAAATAAATAAATAACTTGTGTAAAATTGTATCGTATTTAATAGTATTTCGTAGTAAAAATATAACTATTTCGTATACACCTCTGCACACATCAACTACGTTTCTAAATGGGTCGAAGCAAAAGCTTTACCCACAAATGATGCCCGCGTTGTTGTGAACTTCCTAAAAACCTATTTTCACGTTTTGGGATTCCAAAAGCATTAATCAGTGATCGTGGAACTCATTTTACAAATCAATTACTCGAGAAAGTACTTAAAAAGTACTGAGTTAATCATCGTTTCTCAACTTCTTACCACCCTCAAACGAGTGGCCAAGTTGAAAACACAAATCGAGGTCTTAAACGAATTTTAGAAAGAACAGTTAAAAATAATCCTAAAGTCTGGCATCGAAAGTTAGATGATGCGCTTTGGACATTTAGAACTGCATTCAAAACGCACATTGGTACTACACCTTTCTGATTAATTTATGGTAAGGCATGTTATCTACCTGTCGAAGTTGAACACAAGGCATATTGGGCTCTAAAGGAATGTAACACTGACCTTGTGGCAGCCGGAGAAAACCAATTCTTACAACTTAATGAATTAGATGAATTAAGACTACAAGCTTATGAAAACTCTAAAACATACAAAGAGAAAACTAAGAGATGGCACGATGCACGATTAAAAGAAAGAAAATAATTCGAACAAGGGGATAAAGTATTAGTTTTCCAATCACGTTTTAAGTTTTCACCTGGGAAACTTAGATCCCGGTGGACTGGGCCATATATAATAAAACATGTTTTTCCATCTGGATATGCAGAGTTATATAGCAAAGACGGTGGAACTTTCAAGGTGAACGGTCATCGACTCAAATTATACTTTGACGGAATCAACACTACGAAAAGAGACGAAATCACCTTCTACCCAAAGGACAAGTAAATTCAGGGTAATTTTAAGGTTTTCAACTCCATTCTTGATCTTTATTGTCATCTTTAAGAGTGGGGTTTGTTCGGTCTTTCCCTAGCAGACACTAAAGAACTAGTCTTCTCCCTCCATTCTACCTTTTTATTTTCTTTCGTTTTTATTTTCAAGATGCGCAATCAATATGTCTACAACCATTTCTTTTTGATGTGCGATGATATTTTACCGAGGGATGTGGTATTAGATATAAAGAGTAGATGATCAGGCGAGAAAAGAAATAAGGCAAGAACTTAATGAGAAAAATTATGCAAAAGTGATATTATGCGAGGCGTATATGAAATAGCTTATATTTTACTAGGAAATACTATTAAATATGATACAATTTTACACAAGATATTTATTTATTTATAGAATGGATATACCTAAACCTTGCTACAACACTTATAGGCAGTGTACCTAATCGTACAGTAGTGAAGTTTTTAGTAAGTCCGGTTCGTTCCACAGGGAAATCTTTTAAACAAAGCTTAACGCTATATTAGTTTTATCTTATAAAAATACAAATATATATAAGTAATATTATTATTATAAAAAGGGGTTTTTTACCGTTTAATGACCGGTTTGTCGATTTTAAAACTTTAGTCGCAGTTAAAACCTAATGTAAAATATTAAATAAATAAAAGACTTAATTTAAAGCGTAAACGATAATGAAATTGCAATAAATAAAAGTGCGATGAAATAAAATTGCGATAATTAAAAAGTGCGATAATTAAAAGTGCAATTAAATACAATGACATTAAATAAAAATGTGATAATTAGAAGTGCAATTAAATATGAAAATAAAGGAATTATGCTTATTTAAACTTCCATAATCATGATGTTTGACGTGTTGATTTTAGTTTATTCCCATGGGTTAATTGTTCTTTGTCCTAGATTATTTAATATGTCCGTCTGGTTTTTGTCCATAACAGTCCATCAGTCATAAATATAAAGTGCGAGTGTCCTCGTCAAATTATCCTTATATCCGAAGTCAAATATTCCAACTAATTGGGGACTTAAACTGTAACAAGGTCTTAATACTTTGTTTAATAATTACACCAGGATGTCGACTGCGTGTAACCCAAGGTTTTAATACTTTGTTAACAATTATGCCAAGTGTCCTTGTACATAATTTCACCCTTATTTTAATAATTCCATAGACTATTAATCCATTCCCGTGTCCGGTTAAATGAACGATTATTTGTACATATAAATATCCCGCCCATCGTGTCCGATTGAGTGTATATGGTTATTTATAGGTATATCCAATTGTAAATCTTTATATTAAAATTAACAAACTAACATTTAGTTAAACAAATATAAAGCCCATTAATAGCCCATAGTCTAATTTCCACAAGTGTCGTTCTTTTGTCCAAACCCCAATTATGGTACAAAGCCCAATTACCCAATTTTAGTATTTAGCCCAACATCATGATTACTTCGGCATTAAATAAGCATAATAATAACAACTTAGCTACTAGACATTAATGAAAATAACATAAACATAACTTACAGTGGGTGTTATTAGCGTAGTGGTACACGGACAGAGTTTCAACTTACAAAACCTTAAAACATTCGACTAATCGATCCTTATTATTATCACTAACTTAAAATTAAAATTACAAATTGAGATTACGATTTGGAGTGATACTTGATTCATAAAAATGGGGAAAGAAAAATATATATAAAATATAAAAGGTATATATAAATCGTCGAAATGCATGTTCTTTTATAGGCAGAGAGTGCTCCGCGAGTGCGGTGCATTTTGGTCTTCAAAGCTCCGCTAGTGCGGAGCTGTGGATTCCAGCTCACACTTTTGGAATCCAAGGCTGCCGACGGTTTTTATTTTAAATATAATATAAATATATAATTTATATAATTAATTATATATTATATTATATTTATATACATAATTAATTTATAATTTCCAATCCGATACGTCGTACGTTGAAAGTTGGTTCATGTCTCGGTTCCGAATTTTCGAACGTCCTTTCATATAATTTAATATCTTGTACTTTGCGTTTTGCGTCTTGTACTCTTGTAATTTTGAGACGTTTCTCATCAATAATTTGAACCACTTTGATTGTACTTTGTACTTTTGAGCTTTTTGGTCGTTTACGTCTTCAATTCATCGAATCTGTCTTTTGTCTTCACCTTTTAATTTTTAAACAAATATTCCTTGTAAATAGGACAACTGCAACTAAAAGCTTGTCTTTCTTGAGGGATAATGCGATGAAATATATGTTCGTTTTTAGCATTATAAATATTCTCACACTTGAGCGTTGCTTGTCCTCAAGCAATATAGTCTTGAATAAAAACATACTAGAATCACTTCTTTATTCTTCACACTTTGTACATCAGTGATTTCATTACGGCGGTATGAACAATGATAGTAGCGTTGTGGTTTACAGTCCCACATGACTATAAAAATTTAGATCCGTTAGGAAATTGGATCTTTATGAAAACATTTGATCTTTTGAAAATTAAATCTAGCTTTTACCCTAGATAAATTTTCCGGAATAACCCTTCACCGGTGTTTGTAAATTGTTTTTGTGGGTTTGGTGGGTTTCAGATTTGAAAATTTTAGCTCAACACTTGCGATTTTGTGTTACCCACTTGCTAACCTTGTATTAGGAAAGAAACACGTCCAGTATACTTGCTCCGTTTATTACCTTTCGATAAACTACCGTCCGGTTGTAAAGGAAAGCGTTGGACAAGCAACTGTTAAGGCAATGTCCCGTGACATGCTTTTAATTATGGTCTATAATATGTCGGATGCAATTACTATCCTCGGTAGGAGCAATAGTAAAGCTCACCCTTATAATTTTCCGGTTTGGCACAAGGTCCTGTCTTTGACCATACTATGCAACCACCGTTCTTACGGTTGACACCCGATTTGGTTCAGGTGACCTAATGAATTCCAGGTGAATTCCTAGGATTTTACGTTCAATGGTAATGAACGCATTAAAAATAGGTTTTCAGAAAACAAATCGGTTTGTAATTTTGATCAAAATATTTTCTCGTTCAAGCTCGAGTTTAGATATCATTGAATTCCATGAGTTTGTAATTCTCAATCTTTAAGGTCAATCTCTAGGATTGAGTAATATCAGGCTTAAAAGCTAATTTTTGATCTTTAAGGAGATTATCCTTTCTGGGGATCTGATTTATTAGTCTTATCCAGCTAATTTGCACGGCGTCCTCCCCATTTTACAAGACAGATCCTCTCATGGCTAGGATAAGTCTGACCACTTGGCGACCCTATTTTATGCTGAGGTCCGTGGATTTCCTGCTGATTTTAGAGATGACTTTTCTAGGTTTTTCGTCAACCTACAGCTGGTCTGGACGACAACTTCATGACCTAAATCAAGAAGCGCGTTTCTTTTTCGGAAGACTTTACTTCCTTTTAACGATGAAATTGATTCATCGTGCAGATCCATCTTTCTTTCAAATATATTATAATAAATCGGGTAAAACTGTTTAGTTTAGTTCAAAGAAAAAGTATCTTCAATTATTTGTTACAGAAATATGTGACATATGTTTAAGATAACTTGGTAAATTTTCCCACACTTGGTTTTTATTTTCTTTTATTTGCCTTTTTATTGTCCTCTATTCCATTTTAAATGAATTCTAACATTTTTGTTTGTTTCTCAATTTATGTCCTTTCCGAGGTAACAATAATTTCGGTGTTAACACCTAGTTTCATCGTTCATAAATATGTATAAACATGATTTTGAGTTCATTTAATTGAAAATTTTGAAAATTTTTACTAGAAATGGGGTAGTCAGTATATAAGACTAGGGCTGTTCTTTGTTATCAGAGAGCACTAGATTCTAATACAACTACTACGTTACTAGTATTTTTAATGGTAACCAAGTGTTTAAGTTAAAAATTTTAAAAATCTGAAAGAATTTAACCCCTTCCCACACTTAAGATCTTGCAATGCCCTCATTTGCAAGAAATCAGTAATAATTTAAATTATTGATGATGATTAGCGTAGAAAAATGATTAAATTTTACCAAAGTTTCCAAATATATTGGCGTTTGTTTGCTGAATGATAAATGGTGCACATCATTTGTTCATTCCGTCTGTTGGTACATCACATTTGTTTTTCGTTTTGTCGTCAAAATTAATAGCTTTTGCTGAACTTAATGCCAGTCTTTGAAAATGCGCTGTTTTACCCTGTTTTGTACATGAGATAAACTACAAACACATATATACATAATTTTGAAGTTGGGTTTTCACACCACATTCAAAAATTATTAAAATCTAATAAAGTTGGAAAATTATTAAAGCTATTATAATAATAAAATAAGAAATAAGAAATAAGAAAATTAAGAATTAGTAACATTACAATAAAATAAACAAAAATAAAAAATTACGGATGAGGAGGATGGTTCCAGTATGGGTCCCAAGCATATCCATAGATGCTGTAAAATGCTTGGGCCGGGTCATATGTAGGATATGGTGGTCGGCTCTCTAAAGTTCAAGGAGCAAATTCGGGCATAACGGTATGAATGTAGTTTCTACCTACGTGTGTACAATGACTTATGATTTGGCTTTGATGATACTGCCAATCTTGAAATGCTTTTTGTCTAGCCATTTCATACTCGTGTTGAGACATAAAAATTTGCATTTCCGTCATTGGATTACCCCGTCCAGGTTGACCTTGCCGTTGATCTCTCTCAACCTGTGGATGCCTGCCATCATAACGTGCTGCCGTGTTGTTTCGTTTCTTTAAGACCTTAGCACCATGATAAACACGCAAATCTATTCTATCGCGGGGTTCTGGTTCTGCCATTAATAATCCCCCCGACTTCTATCCACACCGAGATATTCAGCAATTAAAGTAATAAATATACCACCTCCTATTATGCTACCACGCCTCATACCCCTAACCATAGTCAATAAATAATAACCCACACAAAAAGGTATACTTACAGCGCTTTGTGGGTCTCGAATACACATGTGGTAAAACAAATCCTGTTCATTTACCTTTTCCTTATTCTTACCTCGTTGTGTAATCGAATTGGCTAAAAACCTATGGATTACTCTTAATTCAGCTCTATCAATATCAAGATAAGAGTATAATCCCCCCTGGAATCGGCGATGGCTAGTCATCCTACTCCATACGTCATTCGTATCAAAATTCTCATCCACCCTCCTACCATAAACTATTAACCTCTGACAATCATAAGATGCTTGCTCCTCGGGCGTATATATACGTAAAGCCCGAGCCATATCTAGTAAAGACATATGACGCATCTCCCCTCCTAATAAAAATCTAAGAAAACTACGATCGGTTAAAGTTTCTACCCGATCATTTATTTCAATAGTACATAATAACTCTATACACCATTCTCTATACACAGGTCTACGCATGTTGAATAAACGTACCCAATCACTAAAAGTAGAATTACCATACCTTTGAGTAAGTAATTCCCTGATTGGCTCGGCCAATTCCACTACCTCTAATGGTTCCCAATCTATAACTCTGGGTACCTCAACATTATTAGACACAAGGTTGTGCAGGTTCTTTTGATATTTTGGATAGTCTATCCAATATCTATCAAATCTCAAATTCAGATGTAAATCTGCCTCATGAATGTTTGAATATGAAACAATTGGGTGAGGCATATCTTGTCGGTATTGGTTATTAATTTTCTGTTGATCTGCATCTTCCGGAGGAGCATTGCGAGCCTGGGATGAAGATTCACCCCTTTCAGTCTGCAAAATAAACACAATTTTTGTGCATTCAAATATGCATTAGTTTTAGCAAAATCATAAATCTAAACAATTACAATGACATGTTTAATCCATATTAAACTCTATACACATTTTTAAAATATTAACAATTCTACACTTTTACAAATATACTTTTACAAAAATGTATACAAGATCCTTCGCATTTATCTTTTAAAACATATAAAAAACAATCATTATAACAATTAAATAAGTTCCTCATGGCATTCATATCAATTAAATCAAGTTCATTCAATTTTGGTTCAAAAAGTCCACTTTAATCTTCATAAATCATGTTTAGGATCAAAATTTTGATCATTTAGCAACCTAAACATGTTACACTACTCAATTTAGCATAAACTAACAACAAAATTCGGCCATAACCTGTTTATATCAAAAAGCCCTAATTTTGCTCAAGAACACAAACCCTAGATTATTCAAAATTTGAAGTTCAAAGCTTCTAATCATGTTAAATAGCATCAATCTAGGTTATACAAGCATAATACACAAACAATTGAAGCATTATTACACTAGAAAGCATCAAAATCGAACTAGGCATGAAATTGTTCAAGAACACTAAAAATTCGGATTAAATGGTGTTTTAGGTGTAGAAATTTACCGATTTTCTTGAGTAATTCCTTGATAATAGTCTCCTCATTGTAATTTTATGAAAGATTTGATGAAAATGGTGAAAAATCACGAATTTGGGCGATTTTTTGTGTGTGTTTTTCGCAGAAAATGGGTGTGGGTGGTGTACAAACTGGTCTGTTCGACCAGTTATATTTTTTTTCTGGATTTTATAAGCTCCGCGAGTGCGGTGGTGGTCCCACTAAAACCTCCGCGAGTCGCGGCTATTTTTTTTATTTTATATAAAACCTTATACTAACAAAACATAAATTAAATTTAAAATTTTGTTTTTCCTTTTATTTAGGACGAGGTTGTTTCGGAACGATGTCCTAGTCCGTCCCTCGACAAAATTTTAAAATTTCGTCATTTCAAAACATTGTTTTAAAAACAAAGATTTTTGGGGTTTTTTTTAATGTTTTTGGCATACTTTAGTTCAATAAGATTAAAAATAATGATAATAAAAGTTCTCGTCCCTCCCTCGGGTAAAGCAATTTCGGTTCAACGACCTAGTCTTCAACTCACGACGAATTTTAAATAACATATTTTTAACTTAGCAAAATAAAGTAAATTTTTGTTTTTAAATTTACACCAAACTTAAATTTAAAATGCATAAAATTAAAAATTCATATTAAAAATTCACACCAAACTTAAATTATATTTTTGTTTTCATACAAATTTATATTAAAAATATTAATTTTTTAAATATTTACAATTTTAAATATATATTAATTTTAACAAGTTTACAATATTATTTTAATATTAATTTTAAAAACAAAGTAAAAATAAAATTAAAAATCTTTTTGGTCTTTTATCCCAATTTAATCAATCAAATATTATCAAAAATATATGTCCCTCTTTTCGGTAAAGTAATTTCGGTTCAACGACCTAATTTAACTCATGATGAATTTTTGAAATATTTTGGGTTGATTGATTAAAAGATATTTATACCTTAAGAATAAACGGTAAATTTCGCAGTGATGTAATAAATTTTTGTATGATATCAATAATTTCGGTCATGCATACCTAATTTTATCGAATACCAATTTAATACTTTATAGCGAACAAATTAGTGTTTATTATCAAAAGGTTAAAAATAAAAATAAAAATAAAAACTAAAAACTAAAAACTAAAAACTGTACAAACTTACCTGTGAGATAGTATTCTTAGTGATATGCTTTAGCCCACTCATAAGATAGTTGGACTAATTGGTTTTCCATAGCTACATAGGCGTAACCTCGAGCATTTAACGTTTTTTCTTCTAAACATATGAACGGTCCATCTCTGCATAAAGTAACAAATTCGGTATTTGAATAGGTTTGATTATTTGAACATTTACCTTCGTGTGACCATTTTCCGTATTTGTGACATCTTTCAAGGTGTTGTGCTCTTCTTTTCGCTGCGGATTTTGATTTTCCTTTACCAAACTGTAACTTATTATTTTCGTTTCCGGATTCTTTTCTTACTCCGTCCAATTTACCTCTGATTAATGATACTATTTCACTTGGAAGTGTGTCATTATTATGTTTAGTGATCAAAGCGTGTAGCATTAGACCATGGTTTAATTCACAGGAAGTCTTCATCTCGTAAAACCTAAAAAAAATAAAAATTCAGAATGGGGGGAGAAGACTAGTTCTTTAGGGTCTGCTAGGAAAAGACCATTCGGGTTCCATTTCTGAGAACTACACAAAAACAGAAAATCTAACTCTAACAGAAATACATATTATCCTTTAAAGACTTGATTCTCCCCACACTTAGTTAGTTGTGGTGTCGAAATTGTGATTAACTTCGTTGTCAACTTCCATTGGACTATCTATGTAATGTTTAACTCTGTGACCATTAACCTTAAATTCAATCCCATTTAAATTTATTAATTCTACTGTTCCGTATGGGAAAACTCTTTTGACTATGAATGGTCCAGACCATCTTGATTTCAATTTTCCAGGAAATAGCTTGAATCGTGAATTGAAAAGAAGAACTCTGTCTCCTTCTTTAAATTCTTTTGAACTTCTGATTCTTTTATCATGCCATTTATTCGTACTTTCCTTATAGATTAACGAATTTTCGTATGCTTTATGTCTTAATTCTTCTAATTCGATTAGTTGACTTAATCGTAGACGTCCAGCTTCATGTAAATCAAGATTACATGTCTTCAAAGCCCAAAATGCTTTATGTTCAATTTCTACTGGAAGATGACATGCTTTTTCGTAAACGAGTTTAAAAGGTGTGGTTCCAATTGGAGTTTTGTAGGCTGTTCTAAAAGCCCAGAGTGCATCCTCCAATTTTATGGACCATTCCTTCGGATTTGATCCTACGGTTTTCTCTAGAATACATTTTAAAGCTCGGTTGGTATTTTCAACTTGTCCACTTGTCTATGGATGATATGCGGTGGAGATTTTATGAGTTACTCCATATCTTTTGAGAACTTTCTCAAGTTGGTTATTACAGAAATGAGTTCCCCGATCACTTATTAAAGCTTTCGGTGTTCCAAACCTTGCAAAAAGACGTTTTAAAAAGTTGACTACAACTCGTGCATCGTTAGTTGGGAGAGCTTGTGCTTCCGCCCATTTAGATACATAATCAATGGCTACGAGAATGTAGAGATTATTATGAGATTTTGGAAATGGACCCATAAAGTCAATACCCCAAATGTCAAATACTTCACATACTTGAATGACATTTTGTGGCATTTCATCACGTTGACTTATTTTTCCGGCCCTTTGACAAGCATCACAGGATTTGCAAAGAAGGTGTGCGTCTTTGTAAATTGTAGGCCAATAGAATCCAGCATCATAAACTTTTCTTGCTGTGAGTTGAGGCCCATAATGCCCTCCTGTTGGTCTTGTATGACAATGGTTTAAAATTTTACTTGCTTCATCTCCGAATACACATCAGCGTATTATTCCATCTGGACAACTTTTAAACAAATGTGGATCTTTCCAGAAATAGTGTTTTATATCACTAAATAATTTCTTTCGTTTTTGGTACGATAATCCTTTTTCAAGGAATCCACATACTAAGTAGTTTGCATAGTCTGCAAACCATGGAATTTCATTATAATCTATCTTCAATAGATATTCATCAGGAAAGTTGTCTTGTATGGCCGATTCATTTAGAACTTCTAATTCAGAATTTTCAAGACGAGAAAGATGATCAGCTGCGAGATTTTCTGCTCCCTTTTTATCTCGGATTTCAATATCGAACTCTTGTAAGAGTAAGATCCAACGGATTAATCTTGGTTTAGCATCTTGTTTCGAAAATAGGTATCTAAGAGCAGAATGGTCGGTATAGACCACCGTTTTAGCTAGAACGAGATATGATCGAAATTTGTCAAAAGCAAAGACAATATCAAGGAGTTCTTTTTCAGTAGTTGTGTAATTTGTTTGTGCTCCTTGTAACATTTTACTAGTATAATATATAGGTTGAAATCGTTTTTCAATCCTTTGTCCTAAAACGGCTCCCATTGCAAAATCACTTGCATAGCACATTAGTTTAAACGGTAGATTCCAATTTGGAGTTATCATGATCGGCGCATTAGTGAGTTTTTCTTTAAGAATATTAAAAGATTTGATGCATTCATCTGAAAAGATGAATGGAGCATCCTTTTCTAGGAGTTTATTAATAGGAGTGGCAATTTTAGAAAAATATTTTATGAAACGTCGGTAAAAACCGGCATGCCCTAGAAAACTCCTAACTCCTCTAACATTGGTGGGATGTGGAAGTTTAGCAATTACATCTACTTTAGCTCTATCCACTTCAATTCCTTCTTTTGAAATTTTATGACCAAGAACGATGCCTTCTTTAACCATGAAATGGCATTTCTCCCAATTAAGAACTAGATTTGATTGTTCACATCTAATAAGCATTCGTTCAAGATTAACTAGACATGTTTCAAAAGTATCACCGAAGACTGAAAAGTTATCCATGAAAAGTTCCATGCATTCTTCTATCATGTCGTGAAAAATCGCCATCATGCACCTTTGAAAGGTTGCAGGGGTGTTGCAAAGTCCAAATGGCATGCGTTTGTAAGCAAAAGTGCCATAAGGGCACGTGAATGTGGTTTTCTCTTGATCCTCGGGTGCTATTGGAATTTGAAAATATCCTGAAAAACCATCAAGAAAACAATAGTAACTATTTCCGGCTAATCTTTCCAACATTTGATCAATAAAAGGTAAGGGAAAGTGATCTTTTCTGGTGGTGTCATTTAATTTTCTATAATCAATACAAACACGCCATCCTGTTACAGTCCTAGTAGGAATAAGCTCATTTTTCTCATTTGTAATGACAGTCATACCACCCTTTTTAGGCACGCATTAAACTGGGCTTACCCATGGACTATCAGAGATTGGATAAATTAAACCTGCATCAAGCAGTTTAATAATTTCTTTCTTAACAACTTCTTTCATATTAGGATTTAGTATTCTTTGACGTTGCACATATGTTTTATGACCTTCTTCCATAAGGATTTTATGTGTGCAATACGAAGGAATTATTCCTTTAATGTCATGAATCTTCCATGCAATAGCTGGTTTATGAGCTTTTAACACAGAAATAAGTTAAGATTTTTCATTTTCAGTAAGAGAAGACGATATTATTACAGGTAATTCAGATTCACCATGTAAATAAGCATATTCCAAATGGTTTGGAAGTGGCTTTAACTCTAATGTCGGTGGTTCTTCTATCGATGATTTATATCGATATCTGTCTTCTTATTTTAGCATTTGAATTTCTTTTGTTGTTGGTTTATATCCATTAGCCATAAGTGTAGCTAATATTTCAGTTTCATCAATTGGTTCAGTACCTTCTCCTAAAGAACATTCTCCTGTTCCTTGTAATTCTGGAAATTCTTCTAACAATTCTGCATGTGAATCTATAGTTTGAATATAATAACATGTATCATCTGCAGATTGCGGTTGTTGCATTGCTCTTTCAACTGAAAAGGTAACACTCTCGTCCTCTATACTTAGGGTCAGTTTCTTACCGAACACGTCTATCATTGCTTTAGCCGTGTTTAAGAATGGTCTTCCTAATATGAGAGGAACTTGAGAATCTTCTTCCATGTCCAGAACAACAAAATCTACTGGAAATACTAAAGTACCAACTTTAACTAGCACGTTTTCCATTATCCCTCTAGGATATTTTATTGATCGATCGGCTAGTTGTATGTTTATTCTTGTTGGTTTCAATTCTCCAAGGTCTAGTTTAGTGTATAATGAATACGGCATCAGATTTATACTAGCACCTAAGTCTGCCAATGCTTCTATTGAACTAAGCCTACCCAGAAAATATGGAATTGTGAAACTTCCTGGATCTGATAATTTTTCTGGTATCTTATTCAACAGCACTGCAGAACAATTAGCATTCATAGTAACAGCCGAGAGTTCTTCCATTTTCTTTCTATTCGTGATTAGATCTTTCAGAAATTTAGCATATCTAGGCATTCCTGAAATCACATCAATGAAAGGAAGATTGACATTTATATGTTTAAACATATCCAAGAATTTGGATTGCTCGGCTTCAAGTCTCTCTTTTCTCATTTTACTCGGGTAAGGAAGTGGTGGTTAGTATGGTTTAACACAAGGTTTAGCTTTAACTGTGTTATCTTCATTAACCTTTTCAACTACCGGTTCTTTTTCCTTATCTTGATCAGGTTGTGGTTCTTGTGGAGTAGGAATACCTTCCTCAGAAATTACAGGTATTTCAGGTGGTTTAAGTGTAATACCACTTCTTGTGGTAATGGATTTAGCTGTTTCATTCAGGGGGTTAGCATTTGTATCACTAGGTAGACTTCCCGGTTTTCTTTCACCTATTAACCTTGCTAGGTTACTTACTTCTTGTTCCAAATTTTGAATAGAAGCTTGTTGATTTCTAAATGCTTGAGCATTTTGTTCATTGGTTTGTTTCTGAGATGTGAAAAACTGTGTTTGAGATTCAACTAGCTTTGTCATCATATCTTCTAAATTTGACTTTTTATCATCGGTTTGTGGTGGTTTGTTTTGAAAATTAGGTCTTTGCTGATTGTAAGTATTATTGGATACTTGTTGATTGCTAGGACCTTGTTGGTTGTTGTATGGAATATTTCGGTTATAATTCTGGTTTTGGTTGTAAATCGGTCTTGGCGGTTGATAATTATTCTGATAATTATTTCCAGGCCTTTGGTTTATGTATGAAACATTCTCTCTTTGTTCCATTGTTAGTTCAATACTGAGACAATCTTTTGTCAAATGTGGTCCTCCACACTGCTCACAACTAATTCGTATTGAGTGAATATCTTTAGTCATCTTTTCCATTCGTCTCTCGACAGCATCTATCTTTGCAGAAATGGAATCTAAGTCATGGCTAGAATCAGCTCTAGCTGCTTTAGATGATCTAACGATATCTTTTTCTTGGTGCCACTCATGTGAGTGGGAAGCAGTGTTATCAATAATTTTGTAAGCATCAGTTTCTGTTTTCTTCATAATAGAACCACCAGCTGCTATATCGATGTCTTTCCTTGTAGTGATGTCGCATCCTTGGTAGAATATTTGTACTATTTGACAGGTGTCTAAACCATGTTGCGGACATCCTCTCAATAACTTTCCAAATCTGGTCCATGCCTCATATAGAGTTTCATTTGGTTTCTGTATGAACGTAACAATTTCTCCTTGAAGTCTTAAGGCTTTAGATGCCGGAAAGAATTGTTTAAGAAATTTTTCAACTAAAACGTCCCATGTATCAATCGCCCTTCAGGTAACGATTCTAACCAATCTTTGGCTTCTCCTTTTAAAGTCCAGGGAAATAACATGAGATATATCTGTTCATCCTCAACTTCTCTTATTTTAAATAGAGTGCAGATCCTATTAAAGGTACGAAGATGTTCATTTGGATCTTCCTTCGTCGCACCACTAAATTGGCATTGATTAGTCACCATATGTAGAATTTGTCCTTTGATTTCATAATCTGCCGCATTAATGTCAGGTTGAGTAATTGTGTGACCTTGGCCAGTGCGTTTAGCTCTTATTCGGTCTTCCATACTTAGAGGTTCCAGATTTTCCATGATTGAATTTGTTGAATCTGAATCACTAGAGGATTCTGATTTAATGGTTGGTTCCTCAACAATCTCTGTTTGAATGATTGGTGGTTCCGGAGGAAAGATTAGTGGTTCAGGATCTCGAAATCGTTCCTGAATATTCTCCGGATTCTCAATTGTGAGGTCGGGTTCAAAAAATGGATTATCAGAAATTTGAATTGGAGTACTTGGTCGACTGGATGACGATTCTAAAGAAAAATCAACGACGACAATATTTGCTAGATGTCTTGATCGAGTTACAGGTGGTGAACGTACAAAAGGTGGTGAACGTTTTGCTCGGTGCATTCACTGAATATCCTATTAGTTATAAAAATAAGAAAAATTATATAAGTTATCAAATTAATAGACTTTTCTGATTTTGCCCACGTTTCGAATAGCCAAAAGATGCAGCAGAGGGGCATGATTTGTTTGGTCTCAATATAATTGAGTACTGTTTGGTTCCAATAACCCGGTCCACGTACAAATTCAACTATTACTACGAACCAGAAAATTTTGATGTCTATCAATTTAACCACTTAAAACAATTTTTCGTTTGAAATTTAAAGAAATATTAGATAAGAAATAGAGAAAATTCTAAGTCCTAAAAACTAGAATGGAGAGAAATAAGAAAGAAAAAGAGCGCGTCGAAAAACGTCGAAAAAATAAAAAGGCGAAAAATAATAGGCGTCGAAAAATAAAAATAAGAAAGTAGCGCGTCTAAACTTAAAAAGGCACTAAAAACTAAAAATTAAAAGTTGCGTCTAAAAATATTAAAGCTTAAAAGAAATACTATATCCCAAATGGCAATAACTTAAAAAGGAACTAAAACTTAAAAAGGCATCGCAAAATTCTAAAGCACCTAAATCTTAGTCTAAAGAAAAAGCACTTAAGGGATTTTACGGCAAAGCCTAAAAATCTAGAAGTAAAAATAACTATGGCAAAAACTATGACTTAAAACTAAATACGAGCAAAAAATACAAAAATTACGCTAAAACGAATAAAAAGATACAAAATATAAAAAATATACTAAAAGTTGTAAAAAGTACAATTTTTATAAAAATATTATTTTATATAAAACTATTAATTTTATATATTTAATAAAACTTAATATAACTTAAAAATACAAATTAAATAAAAACTAAAACTAATTAATTTAAAATTAAAACCTAATTAATATTAATATTAATATAATTAAACCCTAATTTCGCATTAAATGAGTACCAGGTTTGACCTGTCAGAGGACCTCCGCGAGTGCGGTATGGTCCAGTTCAAATTCTCCGCGAGTCGCGGAGGGTTCAATTTCAGCTCAGAAGGGTTCGATTTCTATAGGTTCAGTTTTTTTTTATGTTTTGTTTTTTAATTTTCTGTTAAAAAATGTTTTATAATATAACTAAAACTTATATTTTAAATAAAAATCACTTATGAGTATTTTATAACTAAAAATACCTTCTTTTTTTTTATAATAGCGTCTCGCTTCGGCGTTAAGTGTTGTTCCCCGGCAGCGGCGCCAAAACTACTTGATGTTATGCGAGGCGTATATGAAATAGCTTATATTTTACTAGGAAATACTATTAAATATGATACAATTTTACACAAGATATTTATTTATTTATAGAATGGATATATCTAAACCTTGCTACAACACTTATAGGCAGTGTACCTAATCGTACAGTAGTGTAGTTTTTAGTAAGTCCGGTTCGTTCCACAGGGAAATCTTTTAAACAAAGCTTAATGCTATATTAGTTTTATCTTATAAAAATACAAATATATATAAGTAATATTATTATTATAAAAAGGGGGTTTTTTACCGTTTAATGACCGGTTTGCCGATTTTAAAACTTTAATCGCAGTTAAAACCTAATGTAAAATATTAAATAAATAAAAGACTTAATTTAAAGCGTAAAATAAATAACGATAATGAAATTGCAATAAATAAAAGTGCGATGAAATAAAATTGCGATAATTAAAAAGTGCGATAATTAAAAGTGCAATTAAATACAATGACAATAAATAAAAATGTGATAATTAGAAGTGCAATTAAATATGAAAATAAAGGAATTATGCTTATTTAAACTTCCATAATCATGATGTTTGACGTGTTGATTTTAGTTTATTCCCATGGGTTAATTGTTCTTTGTCCTGGATTATTTAATATGTCCGTCTGGTTTTTGTCCATAACAGTCCATCAGTCATAAATATAAAGTGCGAGTGTCCTCGTCAAATTATCCTTATATCCGAAGTCAAATATTCCAACTAATTAGGGACTTAAACTGTAACAAGGTCTTAATACTTTGTTTAATAATTACACCAGGATGTCGACTGCGTGTAACCCAAGGTTTTAATACTTTTCTAACAATTATGCCAAGTGTCCTTGTACATAATTTCACCCTTGTTTTAATAATTCCATAGACTATTAATCCATTCCCGTGTCCGGTTAAATGAACAATTATTCGTACATATAAATATCCCGCCCATCGTGTCCGATTGAGTGTATATGGTTATTTATAGGTATATCCAATTGTAAATCTTTATATTAAAATTAACAAACTATCATTTAGTTAAACAAATATAAAGCCCATTAATAGCCCATAGTCTAATTTCCACAAGTGTCGTTCTTTTGTCCAAACCCCAATTATGGTACAAAGCCCAATTACCCAATTTTAGTATTTAGCCCAACATCATGATTACTTCGGCATTAAATAAGCATAATAATAACTTAGCCACGAGACATTAATGAAAATAACATAAACATAACTTACAGTGGGTGTTATTAGCGTAGTGGTATACGGACAGAGTTTCGACTTACAAAACCTTAAAACATTCGACTAATCGATCCTTATTATTATCACTAACTTAAAATTAAAATTACAAATTGAGATTACGATTTGAAGTGATACTTGATACATAAAAATGGGGAAAGAAAAATATATATAAAATATAAAAGGTATATATAAATCGTCGAAATGCATGTTCTTTTATAGGCAGAGAGTGCTTCGCGAGTGCGGTGCATTTTGGTCTTCAAAGCTCCGTGAGTGCGGAGCTGTGGATTCCAGCTCACACTTTTGGAATCCAAAGCTGCCGACGGTTTTTATTATAAATATAATATAAATATATAATTTATATAATTAATTATATATTATATTATATTTATATACATAATTAATTTATAATTTCCGATTCGTTGCGTCGTACGTTGAAAGTTGGTTCATGTCTCGGTTCTGGATTTTCGAACGTCCTTTCGTATAATTTAATATCTTGTACTTTGCGTTTTGCGTCTTGTACTCTTGTAATTTTGAGACGTTTCTCATCAATAATTTGAACCACTTTGATTGTACTTTGTACTTTTGAGCTTTTGGTCGTTTGCGTCTTCAATTCGTCGAATCTGTCTTTTGTCTTCACCTTTTATTTTTTAAACAAATATTCCTTGTAAATAGGACAACTGCAACTAAAAGCTTGTCTTTCTTGAGGGATAATGCGATGAAATATATGTTCGTTTTTAGCATTATCAAAAAGGCAAATCAAAATCAGCTAAGAAGCGTCGAGCGCATCATTTGGGCAAGTGTGTAAAATGTGGAAAACCGACTCATTACGGAGATTGCCCAAAGAACCAAATGGACTCTAATTACGAGTACGTAACCTTGTGCTGAGAAGGGCCTTTTAAATGTTCAGAGGAAAACCTCTTAAACCAACGAGGTTACGCCTACGAAGCCATGGGGGGCGAAATGGTACGACTCTACTACGAGGCGAGTCAATGCGGTTTCACCCTCTAAATCTTTTTCTTGCCAATTGTATGTTCGTGCATTTTTGTGTGTTTGTGTTTTGGTGTGTTTTAGTTTGTATTTGCTTGTTGTTTGTCTTTATTAAAAAGGTCTACTATTTAAAATTGATGAACCTTGAGTTCAACCTGTTTTCATTGAAAACAATAATGTTAAGTGTTACAACTGAATTGTCGTTCTTAAAATTGCACGAAATTTCTTGTTGGATTCATAAGATATCTTTTAAATAGTAAACCACAAAAACAAAAGAAAAATTATTTCTACTAAAAATATACTTTTTTATCAATAACCGTAAAAATATATAACTTGTAAACTTTGTCGTGGGTAATGATAGGTGTAACAACCGAGATTATCTCTACCTAGTTGATAGGAAACAAAGTTTTAAGTTTGAAAATTAGTTGGTTTGAAAGTGTGTGTGTGTATATATATATATATATATATATATATATATATATATATATATATATATATATGTATATATATATATATATGTATATGTAATAGAGTGTATTTTAAATTCATTTAATTTTTATTTTTCATGTGCTTGTTTTAAAATTTTAAAATATTAATTTTCTTTTAATTTTAAAAAAAAAATTTGAAAAGAAAAATATAGTGTTTTGTTTTATTTCTAAGTTGTTTTCGAAAAATATTAAAACTTTAACTTTTAAAGCATTAAATTTTATAAATTGAATTTAAAAATTTATAAACGAATAAAGACTAGGTATAACAATCGAAATTTTCGAAACAACAAATATAAATTTATAAAAGATATTTTAAAAATTTGATTACTTGTAAGTTAAAAAAAAAAAAAGAGCTTAACACTTACGCGTAACGTGTAGAGTGCACACGGAACGCGTAGAATTAACATCTACGCGAAACGCGTAGACATACGCGGAACGAGTACTTGGAAAAATCAGAAAACATATATGATCGAATTCAGTTCTTCTCCTTCACACTTTATATTTTTTTTCTCTGCTTCTGTTTGCTGTGAACGAAAGAGATAACCAAAACCCACCAAAATCACTTCCAAAAATCAATTTAACACTCTCAATCTTCTCCAATTCTTCAATCTTTCAACATGCCTAAATTGGTAAGGATCCTAAACCAATTTTACCACTTGTTCTTCAAGTTTTTCATTATTTATTTTTCTAGCTTTAATCCGAATTTAGTGCTTGTTATTGTTGAAATTTACTTGATTATTGCTATAACTATGTTGTTAGTATGATATTAAACCCGATTATCATGAGAAATTGCTTCTTAATTAATTTTTATAAAATTAGGATTTGTACAATTTGGGGAAAATTGATGAATTACCATTGAAGTGTATTATTTTGGTTATAATTAGATGTTTTTAACTGTTTTGATAATAGTTAGAACCTTTAAACATAAGTTTGATTGTTTGTTCTTATGATTTTAATTTTAGTTTATATTTGATAATTTTCGTTATTGCCATGAATCAAGTATGAGTTGTAATGATGCTAAAGATTATTTAGAAGCTAGAATGTACGCAATGTGATTGAATTGAATTAGATATGTTTAGCTCATTATATGTTTTCACTTGTGAAATAGACTTTGCTTATGATACTTGATTGGTTATTTTGAATTTTTTGGTTTATTTGTTTTAATTTCTAGAACTAAAACTTTAACTGTTGTTGAACTATTGGTTCCTGTGGTGTTGATACAAGCTTACATAATCAAAACTGAGATTATATACATAATATGATATGTTTGATGGTTATAATTGTTATATGGTATGTTTTGATTTCAGACTACTTTGTAACATTATATGGTGATATTTGAAAACAAGCTTATATGTTGAGTATGGATTCTTTGCTAATATTAACACACCCAATTGGGACGATTTTCTTGTTTTAAAATGTTATGCAGGGATTATTTAGAATGAGAGCTGTAAACCAACAACAAGAAGAGGAACAAGTCACGCCCCAAATGGAACAACAACTCCAAACCCAACACCCGAACCTGAGATTCCCTAATGACGTACCTCAACGGGTACAAAAGGTTAAAGACTTACTTTCTCTGATCCATATAAACATCTCTCCGGTTTACATTGTAGATTGGGCTCCCTTAGGACACCCAGTCAACTTAGATACACAAATTAGGGAGATTTTAAACCAAAGTTTCACAAACGAATTTGGGGTAACTTTGGTTTTTAATGATTTTGAGAGGTTGTTCAGTTTAAATAGTCCTGTATATAAAGAATGGTGCTTAGAATTCTATTCTACTGTTAGGATAAACCTACACCCAGAAAATATCGATGATACGAATTTTCTACAATTTAGGCTGGGTGGGATAGATAGAAGAATTTCCTTAAGCAACGTTACTACCGCATTAGGCATTTACACCATCGATGAGATGATGACTCCCGGTTTTAGGGAGTATATTTTTACTGGTGCTAGATATACCGGTAATTATAATGCTGGGGCAGTTTGGCAATCCTTTACTCGTAGGAATACATATGAGGCCTGGCAAGAATCATATCAAAAGATTATTGATGTTCGGTTTAGAATAATTCATAAATTTATAGCAAACACAATAAACCAAAGGGCATTTGAAAATATAGATAAAATTAATTATATTGACCTTTGGTATTTAGATGTGATTCGAGATAGGGAGACTTTTGTTAGTATACCCTATGGAGTTGCCTACTTCTTGGGACATGTAGGTAAAGGTGCTCGAGGATCAAGTGAGATATCGGGGGGTCATTATATCACTTGTTTAGGGAACTGGTTCGGACTCGACCCGAGTGAATCTGTACCACCGATCATACCTGTAGATCAAGGTGTTAGAAGTTTAGGGTTGGATGTTTATAAAACGGCAAAAGCAATATAAGTGAGGGGTGGGGTACATAGTTTAAGACTACAAGAAGTGGTTGCTCCCGCTCCTATGGAGGAAGATGATGAACCTGATCGAGAAACTAGGAGAAGACGGAGACAGCCAGATCAGGCTAGTTCGTCTAATGTAGGTACTTCTGATTTCGATATGTTACAAAATTCATTTAATTCATTGAGGAACTCATATGAAAATTGGGGACAGAGATCAGAAAACCAGTACACTAGTTTGTCTCGGCAATTAGGGGACGTGAGGCAAACCCAACTACATCAGGGAAATATTTTAGAAAACATCCGATATGATCAAAGGGGCCAGGGAGCACAACCTGAGTGGGCACATTATCAGGCATATCTATACGTAGCTAACCCACAGAATTACGCACCCTCAGTCTTTCCTTCATACACCCCATGGCAAGCACCCGGTGATCCTCTCCCTCCACCTTATGACCCCAATGCCGCTCTAGCTGCAAGTCAGGATGCTTATCGGCGTTTTTATGAACAACAACGTCAAAATGAACAGCAGCAGCAACAACAACAGGAAGAGGAAAATCAAGGAGGCCCAATATGGCCGTTTTTCTAGTTTTTAGTTTTAAAACAATTTATTTTTTTATCTTGTTTGTAAAAAAAAAAATGATTTTTATGGTGTGTGTTAAGTATTTACTTTTACTTTTATTTTTGTTTTTATATATACAAAAATTTTAAGTGTGGGGTAAAATTTTTGTACTACTAAAGTACAACCCCATTTTTTGTATGATTAATATGTTTGTTGACAGGTACTTATGATGATGATGCATTCGACATAACAAGACACTATATTTATATTGTGATAAAGGGATTGGATATATTCATATGAAAAGCATTTTACGATGTCCAATTACTTAACAAAGGAAGTGCTAAATACTTTACACTTTGTGCCCTCTCAAATTTATACATTTAAACTAATTTTATATAATGAGGGCATTACATAATCTTAAGTGCGGGGTAGGGAATATATAAATTCTCGAGAACTTATAACTTGGGGGTTTTTATGAAAATTTTGAAAATTTTTAAACAAATATATCTAGTCAATTTTATGGTAATTACGAGCAATTAAAGATTAGGTGTAAAAAAAAAACCGAAATTATTGTCTCCATACATTAAAAATACATAAGTTTATTTGATTAAAACATATAAAAGAAAACCAAGTATAACAGAATTTATAAACCCATATGTTTAGAACCATTTATCACGTGTTTCTATAAAGTTTATTGCAGATATCAATGCTTTGGAATGTATAAACCTGAGTATCCCATTGATGCGAGTAATAAAGGATGAATCAAGTCCATCCTTTAAGGAAGTAAAGTCTTCCGAATGTCATTTTACTTGGTATAGCATACTTCCTAAACTATATCATTTCATACTAATATCATATCACGATATAAAAGTACCGTGGAAAGAGAAAGTCTTGAACTTTCAAACCCGAAAATAAACTTGGTAGGGTAAATCCAAGGAGCTGTCCAGTGTAAAACCGATTACGGTATATAAGCTGGAGCAGGATCTGTCCCGCGCGATAGCTCAGTCTTCGCAGTTTTAACCCTTGAATTAAATTGTACAAATTGTCGTAAAAGACCGATAGAAATATCGCGTCAGGGGGCGCCCGGTTAAGAGTTCCATGATACTACAATCATGGGGGCAGATAGCTTGCTAATCGCCGACTGAGACTACGGTTTTCAGTTACCCTCAACCGGAATTTGAAATTAAAACCGGAAAACGTGTCTAGTTTAAAAACTAGCATGACATTTTAAAAAATCATAAAACGTTTTCACAAGGTATAATTTTCCCTAAGGATCCAAATTTTTAAACCTTAATCACGACTTTCAACTTTGTTTCTGTTGTCAGAATTTCATTTCATGTAGTGTGCGTGTGATCCAATAAATATCGTGTAGTGTTTCCAATTTATCTCATAAAGCGTGTGTTTTCAATTCGTGTGGTGTGTGTACGAAAAAAAAATGTGATTCATGTGGAATGTTGTATTATAAACATTTCGATTATTATTAAAAACTGTTATTGCTTGAGAACAAGCGACGTTCAAGTGTGGGGTATTTTGATATTGCTCTAAACATACATATATTTCGACGCAATATCATTTATATTTCATAGGTTTTTACCGTTTATGAAGACATTCAATGCATAATTCATGAGAAAAATGACTAAAGTAAACACGAGCTTAAAGTTGAAGGAACGACGATAAACGATGAATTTAAACCAATTATATATCGAGAAAACGTCTATCCGAAATCAAGAATAAAAGACGAAAAATATGCAAGTTCAAGATGATCGAAGAAGACCGAAGAAAAAGAGTTAAAACAAATCGTCCAAGATAGTACACGTCTACAATGGGTCAACAGAAAACAAAAATTAAAAAAAACTGCCGTTTACTCTTACGCGGATCGCGTAATACCTTACGCGAAACGCGTAATGTTGTGACATAAATCCATATTTCAGTTTACTCTTATGCGGAACGTGTGAACTACTACGCGAAACGGGTAATGTTGAGACCAGATTCAGATCCAAAATTCACATGGGACGGCCACTTTTAAGTTATTATATGAATCAACTAGCACGCCTCAAATTTAATATGTATTCTTTATCAAGGACAGTTAGCAAGGGGACTAAACAATTGGTGCCTCTTTTTCAATTCTCAAGGATATAATACGGAGTACTAAGGAGACATAGAGAGACACATTACACAACAATATAGAAGATATACAGAGAATAACACAGTCAACACACATCACCACTTATCATTATTTATCTACTGTTTTAATTTATTTTCGAGTACTCAGTTTCTGTATCATTCCATATTAATTTTAAGGTTCAAGATTTAGGATAGTTTCAATATTAAGGATTGTATTGTTCGTGATTAAGGGTATTATTGTTCGAGTGCAAGGGTGTTGTTATTGTAATTTTCTACCATTTGAAGTTAATGAAAGTGAAGATTTTCATAAGTTTATTCTATTAAAATTATCGTTATCAATTTTTATCGTTATTATTATGTTTATATACTTATATTTTTATGTTTACCCTAGTATAATGAGTAGCTAAGTTCCCATAGTGTTTACTTAGATGTAGAGCCCTAGTGAAATGGATTGTTATCTTTTGTAAATATTAAAATGTAGCTTAAGTATTTTTAACATTGAGCTTAGTCAAAAGAACCATTGTTATACGATTAGATATTTAATCCTTATCACTTAATTTATTAGATATAAATAGCGAAAGTTATTTCTATTAATATAAATTAAGCTTTAACACTAAAAGTGATTTAGACGAACTCATGGATAAGTTATTAACACTAATTTAGAAATAAAGTTCGGTGGTTTGGGTAATATCATTAGTTATATAATAGTGAAATTGTAAAAAAGGAAACCGTTACGATTTAGGTTTTGGCGAAAGTCAAAACTAGGTTAGGTCTCAATTTAAATACTTGGAGAATAGTAAACTATCTAAATAAGATCAAATGAAAATTAGATTTAATTTAGTTAGTTGAAACTTTATATATTCGAAAGAAAATATTAAGTTGTATATTGAAACATTTTAATAGGGCTTAAATTCAAAACAATCCATGGATCTAAGGTGAAACATTTAAGTGAACACTCCCATTTATATATTGCAAATTATTATTATTATTATTTTTACGTATTATTATTCAGAAAAATTAAAATATAAATCAACCTCCTTCAGTCTTAATATGTACTGTTTTGTCACATCGAATATAACATACGCGGATCGTGTATACTTCCACACGAAACGCGTATCTGCAAAATATACGCGGAACGCGTATATATACACGCGAAACGCGTACATATAAATACAGTACTGTTACGAATTTTGTTAAATTCCAAGTTTTAATTAAATAATATTTATTATTACTTTAAAGTATTTAATTTATAATTAGTTTAATTACTATAATTTCTTTTCATTCATCTTTAATTTAATTAAAACTTATTATTTAGTTAATTTAAATAATTTGTATTTTATTTTATTGGTTAAAACAAATTCCTAATCATTTAGTTTTATTGCAAGTTATTATTTTACCATTCAGTAATACAATTGTTTTATCATAAATAGTATAATTTCATTTAGTTCACTTTTAATTTAATGATTATAAATCCTGTAATCTTGTAATTTTATTTATCAAGTAAGTTAGTTTAATTAACTTATTTTTCATTATTGTTATATTATATAATTCCTAATCCAAAACCCCCTTTAAATTAGTTTACCTTCAAAGACTATTAAAAACCATTAAACACTCCATCTCCCTGAGGAACGAATCGGATTTACATATAAAACTAAACTACACGGATAGGACTAGTTGCCTATATATGTGTGAAATCAACCAGAATTCATTAAAATACTATACATACAATAAATCAATTCGTGTAACAAAATAACTCAAATCCGTTCATAAATAAAGGTATAGTTTCAGCACATCAATCAAAAAATGACGTGTGATAATCACCTCACTCGTTTAAATGTTACATGTCGTTGTGCTTTGAAAAAGACAAATTACACGCATAGTCCTTGTGAGTTTGTTTACTAAACATTGTATCGATAGATCAAATTTAATTTTTTCAACTAGATAGTTTAAAAGTTTGTACGTTTTGCGCGAATAATTCAATTTGGTCATGTCCTTTATTTGCTCCGTTAAGTCTAAGCATGTAGACAGGTGAGAGTATTTTATTATTTTACTATTATTCTTTCCTTTAAAACTTTCCCTTCTCCTTCATTCATCCCAAAATCATAAATTAGAATATCACCACAAACATTTATTTCACCAATTCAAATCAAATCAAATTCCAAATTAAAATAAGAACCAAGAATAAGCCATTAACCTAAAACTTAGAAGCTAAATATCGTTTACTAATTAGAAGCAAATAAACATAAACAGTGTTGTAAAAAACCCGATTACTCGCCGATTAATCCTTGATTAATCATTTTCAGGAGCAATCCGTTCTGATTTTCAAAAATCCGTTTAATTAAACGGTCAACGTCAATTGATGGATCAAAATCGAATTTGGTAATCAAAGTCAATCAAAATAAAAAATGGTTAACATTTTAACATGAATTTAAACTAGAATTTTATAGTTTTAAAGCAAAATGAATAATTTTAGACAATTATGTTAAAAATTATCTTTATATGTATGGTTTTTTCTATAGTTACACATATAAATTTTATAATTTAATATTTAAATGTATACAGTACAATCCGATTAATCTCTGATTAATCCCCGAATTGCCGATTAATCCTTTCAAAGTCCCGACTGATTAATCCCCGAATAGCGAATTTTGCAACATTGAACATAAATATATATATATATATATATATATATATATATATATATATATATATATATATATATATATATATATATATATATATATATATATATATATATATATATACAAAGAGGAAATATTTAGAGAAAATTGGTTCTGGTTCAATTGCTATATCTCTATCATTTCTTTTCTTTTTTTCTACTTGTCTGGCATTAACAATGGGTATCATCATTTTCACTACTGGTCTCGCGCGCGCGCGCGCGCGCACACACACACACACACATATATATAATATACGATTATAAATAGTAGAATTTATTCAACAAACTTGGTAATCAATCAACCTAAACTCAAGTTCAGATTTTGAGCAGAAACACACGAATAAGAAGCCAATAAAGATCTAGAAAAAATTCGACAGAATCAAACGGCGTTGGTTACTAAAGAATATTTCGTCGACTGGAATAACAAAGATGGCGACACCGCCACCTGATCCGTAGCCAGATTTGTAGCTAAAATCCTTGTAATACACTTAAAGATGGTGGCGAATTGGGTTTAGAAAAAGGATGGTGTTTCCGATCATGGTTTTTGAAAAATTCGGGCAACAAGGTTCGTGTTCTTGGCCCTTGATTGAATCCATTTGCTTATCGTCAAAATAAAAGTTTTAACAAGAAAAAAAATAAAAATTCAAACCCCAATTTAACAGGTGGTCGGAGTTGCTAGCGGTCGAAGTTGCAGGTGGCGACGGTGCTAATGGCGTAATCAACTGCAGGTTAAGTAATTCTAAGGTTTTAGTTGAGTAAATCTAGGTACTCAGGTGGAAATGATGTGTCTTCTTGTGAGTTCTTATACGAACACTGGTACTCAGATGTTGAATTTTGTTCCAGACTAAGTTGGGTTTTTTAGGTATTATCAAATTTTACATATAGATTCTTCCTCAAGCTAAATTATGGCTTTCTTAGCTTATACATCGTTTAAACGGGGTTTAATGTTTTGGACCTTCTGATTTAAGTGTTGTGTGTTGAGAAAGATGAATAAGTGCGATGAACAGATGCAAAAAGTGTGTTGTTTTAAAAAGATCAATATGTACGTTGATCTGAAAAATTAAGTATTTTATGTTTTTTTTTTTGGTTTAGGATTTATGTTTGGAGATAAATTAGACCCGAAAAAAAGGTAAGAAGAGGATAAAATGACAATTTTGCCCTCACATGTTTGGCACAAGCCTGAAGTTAACAGGTAATATTAACGGACGTGACGAAATTGGACTATCCGCGCAAAATGTTCAAAATTTCACGCGGAGTCTCTGTTGTTTTTTTACTTGGGTGGTCACTGTGAGTTACAAATGTTACGTGGGTTTTCAATTCGCATTTCGATTCACATTTATGAATCGCGTTTTAGGTTCGCTTTTCGATTCAAATTTTTCATTTTATTTCGCGTTTTCGGTTCATGTTTTCGTTTCGTGTTTTCGGTACGCGTTTTCGATTGGAATTTTTCATTTCATTTGGCGTTTTTGATTCACGTTTTCGTTTCGTGTTATTGATTCGCGTTTTCGATTCGTAATTTCAACTTGCATATTCATTTCACGTTTTTTATTTGCGTTTTCGTTTCGCGTTTTCGATTCGTGTTTTCGATTCGTGTTTTCGATTGGTGTTTTTGATTTGGGTTTTCAACTTGCATTTTCGTTTCACGTTTTCGTTTTGCGTTTTCGTTTTTCGTTTTTGTTTCACGTTATCTTATCGTGTTATCGTTGCGCGTTTACAGTTTACGTTTACCATATATATATATATATATATATATATATATATATATATATATATATATATATATATATATATATATATATATATATATATATATATACACGTTTATTTTACCACTTTAATAGCCAAAAACGATATTTGACGAAATATATATACCTATTGCATCGACATAGACTAGCAAATAACTAGATAAAATATTTCCGTAGTTACAAGACATGTCACACTTGCAAAAATCTTTACAAATCAATCAATCCAAAATACATATAAAGTGAACCTACAAACGCGATTTATTCATTACTTTTTTGTACATCTCCGTAACCTTAATATTTCTCATTAACATAACTTTTAATTGTCTTATGTAAAACTAATATACAAAAATGTTCATGATCTAACTAGCTATTTTGTAATTTTTTTATAAACAAACAAATACTAGTATTTTCGTATATTAAAATGTAAAAAAACTAATGTATTAGAGTTTGGTAGTTGGAATAGGGTCAAACTAACGATGGCAATTGGCGAGAAAAAACTCGTGACCCGCGGATACCCGATCCGCGATGGGCGGGTAAATTCATTAAATCTTACCCGTAAATTCATTAAATCTTACCCGCGGGCACGGGTACGGATAAAAATTTATACCCGCCAACGGGGCGCGGGCGGGTCGCGGGTATATACTACCCGTCACGAGTAAAACCCGACCCGTGAATACATGAGACTTTTCTTAATTTACCCGCGAGTTTATACTTACAATCATTAATTATGAAAGTTAATTTACTTGTAATTGAATAATGATTAATAATTTTTTATTATATACAACTAAAAAACTTAATATTCACGTCATTTTAGATATAACTTGTACAAATATTTTTATAATTAATAAAATTATTTGGATTTTTTAATAAAAAGTTGTATATATTATTACCCGCAGGTAACCCGCGGGTCACGGGAATGGGCAAAGCATTTTTACCCGCGAGCGGGTAACGGGTCTCAACATGCAAAAAAGAAACCCGACGGAAGGGTTACGGGTATATAGAACCCGTGCCCGTTGCCCGCGGGCGCCATCCCTAGGTCAAACCAACTATACTGTCTGTACCTGCCAGGTAGGATACCTTTCAATAATCCTACGTGGCAATCCATATCACATGTTTGATCCCTCACCCTTTCAAGTTTCGATATCTATCTATATCTATATATACGGATATACCCACCATTTCAATTCAAAAATAGTCTCTCTTCTTTATTTCACTAATAAATAACCAACAAACTCACTATGGGAAATTGCGTAAGAAAAGATTCCGACAAACAATGGGGAGGCGACTACTGGGGATCACCAGATTCATCACCGGAAAAATCTTTACTTTCTGGCGAACCTCGCCGGGAATATCGAAACCAGATGAATATTCCGGTGAAAGGTCGACAACGGAGGTAAAGATTAAGATAACAAAAAAACAATTGGAGGAATTATTAGGTACATAACAGAGGTGAAGATTTAGATCATCTTTCAAGTGGGAGATTGGTGGATGTGTGAAGGATATCAAAATAAAAGAAGTTCGGGTACACAACAAGGCGCGCCGCGGCCTTCCTGGCGCGACGCGGCCTACGTGCAATCAGGTGTTCCAGTTTTGAAGTTTCTTCTGTCTCCCGTTTACAGTTGGAGGCGCGACGCGGAGCCTTCTGGGCGCGCCGCGGCCTTGGTCTGACGAGAAGGAAACTTTTAGATTCATTTTTCTTGCTCCTTAAGTTGTTGTATGCCTATAAATACATCTCATTGTAACCCTAAACTGTACCTACGAAAATTACTAATAAAATTCTCTCTGTTTGGCCGTGGATTAAACCAAATCGTTTGAATTAAACGATTGGACATAACCACGTTAATTCCTTGTTCTTTACGTTTCTTGTTCTTATCTTTATCTGTGTTAGTGATTATTTGTTTATTGCACGGTGGGTTGATAACTAGGTTATGAAGTTCTTGTTAGAGCCCACATAGATTTCCTAACATAATATACATACTAGTTTTGAAGATTCTATACAATGGCGGACTAGCATGACTTCGGGGTGTTCAACCACCCCCAACTTGCTCATTCGAAATAAATTTTTATTATCTTAACTAGAGAAAATTATCTTTACCAATCGGTCAAATAGTCAATGAGTAGTAATCTTAATTTTTTTTTTATTACGAGTCTAGCTATTCAATATTTTATTAGCCCAAGCTCACAATATATTTAAATGAAATTCCATTTAGAGATTCGACTACTGTATTATAAGATCTTACTACACAATATACGAAATATAATCTTTGTCATTCTCGACTTTCTCTAAAAGTTTTTTAATTATTTTTTTCTTTAATAATTTACGTCAAAATTCAAATATATATTTTTTATTATTTAATACATATTACTAAAATTATGAAAAAAAATTATTAAATATAAAGGAAAGATAAATAAAAACTGAATGAAATTTGTGAATCTTTTTCATGAAGCAAATGAAAAGAAACACAAGGATATGAAATTAAAAGAAATGAAGTGAAAGGAAACAAATAAAAATAAAAGGAAACAAAAGAAAAGAAAATGAAGGAAACAAATGAACATAAAGGAAACAAATGGAAATGAAATGAAACATTAGGAAAATGTAAGGAAATAAATGATATTCCCAATATTTTTATTTGATATACTTTACCTTTAAAAATAAAGCGATTAGAAAGAAAGTTTATGTTATTTTATTATTGCATTTAATATATATTGATATTCTTTATAAATAAGTCGAGTCTCCTTTAACTTAATATTATAGCTCCGCCTTTGATTCTATAATTGTTTTTGTCGTGGCCAAAATGAGATTTAAGCACAATTTTTTTAAAAAAACTTGATCAAAATGCATAGTGATTATGAAAAGTAAATAAATGCAATGTCGTTATATACTGTATTAGTTAATTATCTATATACAGGTGATGAGAATTTATAATCTTTTCTTTTAAAGGCTAGTGAAAAATGATAATACAATAAGAGAAGGGTCCTTTTTGACATTTTTATCAACTACGCTCAAACTTGGATTAAATCGTAAAATAATAATTGTGTACATATAAACTTGCATGTTGTTCTTAGTACTGAACTGACATTGTCAATTAAATCGTAAAATAATAAGTAGGTAAATGATTAGCCGAAAATAACCCTGTTACCTAATGCCGATTCCTTTTTTACTAACGTCGGTTATTACTACTTTTACATTGTAGATAATGAATGTCAATGAATGTCATTCATAGTCTGAGTGTCATATAAAAAAATATATATATATATGTGTGTTACGCTATTTAGTTTCCTAACTAATATATATGTAACCTTTTTGTCGTTATTGGTTGTGTGTGATATATGTTATTTAGGATACAAATGGCCTTCCAATAAAACGGTAAGTAGTACTACACTATTCTAAGTTATTATTATTATTGTTAAATAATAAAATATACTATATATGTAATGTATATGATTATGATTATGATATAATATATTTGATTAAAATTAAAATAGTATATATATAATATCATTATCATTCATTCTCATTCATTATCATTATTTAATTATGGTTTGAATGGTATTGTTGAGAAATCATATGTAGTGTGTGTAAGTGTGATCTGTTGTTAGATTTCCTTTGTATTGTTAACAATCCTAGCTTTTAGATCCTTTTTATTTGTAGTAAAAACGGCCTTTTAAAAAAATGGTATTATACTATTCGGCCATTTCCCGTTATCCAAACAAAGATTCAAACCTTTTTTCCATGTGCTTTTGTAACTTCTTCTAATGATACGTCTACCGGAAATTGTATCCGGTACCCGTAAACCAGTAAAGATCACCCTATGAAGCGACCCGTCCTAATCCATAAGGACGAATACATTACATTTGGTTACATCGCGAGGTACTTGACCTCTATATGTTACATTTTACAAACATTGCATTCGTTTTTTAAAAGACAAACTTTCATTACATCGAAGGTTGACGGCATGCATACCATTTCATAATATATCCAACTATAATTGACTTAATAATAATCTTGATGAACTCAATGACTCGAATGCAATGTCTTTTGAAATATGTCATGAATGACTCCAAGTAACATCTCTAAAATGAGCAAATGCACAGCGGAAGATTTCTTTCATACCTGAGAATAAACATGCTTTAAAGTGTCAACCAAAAGGTTGGTGAGTTCATTAGTTTAACATAAATAATCATTTTCATCATTTTAATAGACCACAAGGTTTTCATTTTCAGTTCTCATAAATAAGCGTCCCATGCATAGAGACAAAAATATCATTCATATAGATTGAACACCTGGTAACCGACGTTAACTTAATGCATAGAATATCCCCAAACAGAACCTTTCGTTTGTATAATAATAATCTCGAAGTACTAAAGCATTCGTACCCCGAATGGGACTTGTCAAGGTCCATAGATCTATCTTTAGGATTCGCGTCAATCAGGGGCCATTTCCCTAAATTCTTAGGTTACCAGACTTGAAGGGCGATATTCGATTTAATAATCCAACCATATAATGTAGTTTTTGATCACTTGTGTCTATTTTGTAAAACATTTATAAAAGCAGCGCATGTATTCTCAGTCCCAAAAATATATATAAAAAGAGAGTAATGAAACTCACCTAATGTATTTTGTAGTAAAAATACATAAGACGACATCTAACAATGCAGGGATGGCCTCGGATTCACGAACCTATATCATTCATGTATGTATTAAAACATATTCTTATAATCGAATAAGTTTATATATTATTATTGGTGATATATAATTGTTATTTTTAATAATTTATATGTTTCATTGTTTATTTTTATATCTTTATTTTATATATAGTAATATTAATATAGTTAAGTTAAGTATATTAAATATATCTTTTATATAAAGATCATTTGTTTATGAATTTGTTAATTTTGATAATACTAAGTTTAGTAAAAATAATGATATTAGATAATTATATTGATAAAAGTGATGATAATAATAATGTTAATAGAATTTATGATATTAATAATGATAATAATAATAATTTTGCTATGATAACAATAGTTATAATAATTTTAACAATTCCTTTAAATCATAAATTAATAAATTTTAATTTTTCCCATTTTCTTACTAATCTTTATATCCAAGATTTCTATATTCATAACCGTAATCATAATATTACTAAAAGCTTTATATTCCTAATCATCATAATCTTCGTGTCAACTTTCTACGCTACTGCCTATAGTTTTGTAATACATTAATTTGTACTAAAATCATAATTTTTACACGTATTCGTATACATATAACTAATTTCTATAATCTTTATCCTATCATCTTTTATTATGTATTTATGTTAATAATATGTTTAGTATCATATAATGATAATAATAATGATAGTAATAATAATAATAATAATAATAATAATAATAATAATAATAATAATAATAATAATAATAATAATAATAACAATAATAATAATAATAATAATACAAAATGATAAGATTAATAATAATGTTAATAATACTTATATAAAAATCTACTAATAATAATAACGTCTTTTATATTTATAAATATAGATATGACATGAGTAATAATAATTATAATTCTGGCAATCATAATAATAATCATTATAACATTAATAATTTTAATCATGCTAATAACATTATTAACTAATAATTATAATCATAACAATAATAATTATAATAATTAATAATAATAATGATAATAATAGAAAAGAGAGTAATTGTGTATACCCTTAAAATAGCTTTCCAAAAAAATTATCCCATACGAGACTCGAACCCATGACCTCTTGAACACCCGTTAACTCATTAAACCAGCTGGGCTACTGCCCATTATCCATTTTAAAACCCAAACCGAAATCTTATAACCCGTCTAATAAACTGTTCTTCTTTCTCCTTCTTCTTCAAACACTAACTCGACCAAGGCAAAATCCAACATCCTAACTAAATCAATTTTTGTTTTTAGAACTTAATATCCACCACTTAAATATTTATTCGTGATTAAATGGATTAACAATCAAAGAAAGAAAAAAAAATAAATAAACAAAGAAACAGCAGTTTGCTGTTCGACGCACAAGAAAAACAAAATGATTTTGAATTCGAGCTTGTTTTGGACAATTGTTACAACACAAAGTTAGTTTCAAATAACTCCTAGAATCTTTATCAATCAACAATTTAACCTTATCTGCAACAGATATTTTGAATTTTATCGAAGAACATTGATTGACTTTTAAAAACCAAATCTTTGACCTTGAAATTCAAACTCGTTAGGAAGAATTGGAATTTGAAACTTCACAGATAGTTTTAGTTGATGATTCCTAACACAATTGCATATTTAGATTTTGAAGATTGTTTCGAACTAGAAATTTTGATAGAAGGGTTATGATACAGAGGTATCGACCTGCGAAAAGAAAAAAAAAATATAGCAGCTGTCTTCTGCTTAAATCACAATCATGGTTGATATTTGATAAACGAAATTGAAGGATTTAAATGGTTTAATGTCGAGCTTTAAGAGAGGATGGAATGAGTTTGTAGGGTTGGTGATAGTTGACAAAAAATATCACGGGCAGAAAAATAATGAATCTGATAGGAGTAGTTGTTTACACGCGTAAGTTATGTCTTTTATTTTATCCACTTCATATTTAATTAATATTACTAATTAATAATTACATTAATAATAATAATAATAATAATAATAATAATAATAATAATAATAATAATAATAATAATAATACTTATCTTTATAATATTAATACAAATTTCCTATTATATATTGGTATATAGCCGCGTATGTATATGTATATATCTACATCTATTTTTATATCCTGTATTTGTATATCTTATATATTTATATAATTATATTTATATATAAATCTTAAATATAACAATAATAATTATACAATTACTAGTAATAGTAATACTAATAACTAATGACAATAATATAAGATGATAACAATAATATTATTATTAATGATGTTAATAATGATTGTTACTTATAAAGGTAATTTTAATATCTGATAATAATAGTTAAGATATATCAAGTTATATGTTTTTATGTATATATCTATATCCGTATATCGAATTTATATTTGTATATTAATTATATAAAGAAACATAATAATATAATCATTAATATTTAATATTAATTTTATTAATAATAATGAAACTAATAATAATAATAATAATAATAATAATAATAATAATATTAATAGTAGAATTAATAATGATAATAATAATATTAATAACAATACTTGTACATCTTAAGTTTCATATATTATATATATTTCAATAGTACAAATATTAATATTAATATTAACATTTATAATGAAGGTTAGGTTAATAGTATAACTTTTACATTTTTATCATACACCTAATAATAAATATGTACTGAAATCATGTGTTATATTTATGGATTAATAACAACTTAATTATTTATGTCTTATTATCTCCAATTATTATATATATACATATCTATTTACAAACAATTGTTCATGAATCATCGGGAATAGTCAAGGTTAAATGCTTGTATGAAAACAGTTCAAAAATTTTGAGACTCAACATTACAGGCTTTGTTTATCTTGTCAAAATCATATAAAGATTAGGTTTAAATTTGGTCGAAAATCTCTGGGTCATCACAGTACCTACCCGTTAAAGAAATTTCGTCCCGAAATTTGAGTGAGGTGGTCATGGCTAACAATAAAAATGTTTTCATGACGAATATGAGTTGATAAATTGAGTTTTATCATCATTGAGTAATATGGATAAAACAATTCGATTACTCGAAGCGTACAAGTGAAGCTATCACAAAAGATTGATATAAGATAATAGATATTCGTCTTTACTCTTGACGTAGTAATGGTTGAGTTCCGGTATTCAAGGGATTTAAAGAAAATCTTCGAAATCTAAAAGATTTGATTCTTCGGCGAATAAAGAAATTAAGATCTCTATAATTAAATACCGTGATTTTCTTCGATTACTCTGTCTGATATTTCAATTATAAATTAAGCTCTTTCGTTCCATTTTTCTCACCATTCCTATACTTTCTTTCTTAGTTCATACATCAAAAAAAAAAAATTTGTGAAAATGCTTAATCCAGTTCTGATCCTTGTCCTTATCCTTACTTTTGCAACAATCATTCTCCTTTTCCATCTTCCACCGGAGGAATCTGCTTTCTTCTACTTCGCACTTGGGGTTATAGTATTTTTAATTCTCCCGTGTCTTTATGTTGCGATAAACATTGATATACACGGTTTGTAATTTATGTGTTGTTATCGGGCTTTATATCTTCCCTTATACTTCGAAGTCCTTGCATCTGTTTTCTATAATCATTGTCATCCCAAGTTAATACTTCCCCCTATTTGCAGCGATTTATACTCCAATTTCTATTTCGGAGCTTTGTCCCTTCGTTTCTTCTTCTTGCGATTGGGTATCTCTTGTAATGGTCCAGAATTTGTAGATATAGGTTTCAGAATGAACATTGTTAACGTTTTAAGAAAGAAACGGTAATAGCACAATTTGACTTGTCAAATTACCAGAATTCAAGGAAAGATAGGACTATCAAGAAAAAACATGTTCTTGATATGTTTATAGATTAGACAGAACGTTAGAGTCGTGTAACATGGCACATGATGATGTTATGATCTGTAAATCATCACGTTTCATTAGAAACTCAGCATGACTTACTGTAATATAATCACGTTGATCAAGTGTCATTATATTATACTAATTCATGCATAAGTTCCCAACATTACTTCAATAACATTCATATTTTATGCTCGAAAGTTTACAGAATATAGAAACTAACAGTTTCTATATGATGTAACACTGATAGCACGAAGAGATTAATGATTTCAGATAAGAATAGTTATGAAAATATCTTCAAAAATATGGAGGATATTTATAATGAAAGATACGATGATATCTTGGAATTTCTAATATCGAAGGATGGTGAAGAAAATTTGTCCGCAAGAGTTTGGAGTCAGAAGCAAGGTATTCGCTAAAGATTTCATCAGAAACAGAATCATCAGGATTCTTAATGTACAAGTTTAGTCCTTGTGATTTGTTCAGAGACTCTTCGTAGTCTGCTCAATCAGTTTTTCAGTTTCAAACTTTTTCTGAGCTTTGCCAACATACCATTTCTTATCATCAACTTTTGGCTGTTGAGGTCGTTTACAGTTTCTGTTGCTTCATTCAACTTTTCAAAATTCAGAGTATTAATTCACAGACTGGGTGCTTTTCAGAATTTCAGAATGGAAGATCATAGTTCTAAGAGATTAATGTTATATGGATACATATAACTGTTGATGTGGAAACGTTGCGAGGCTCACAATACAAATTTGCTGATTCCCGGTAATTGGTATGGCAATTCTTGTTACAAGATGCGAATGAGTACATGATGAGACTTCAATAGATAAATATAGTGATTTGTCGGTGAGATTTAAACCAAGGAACGACGAGGTTTCTGGTACATCTGCTGGTAATATGGTGGAATATAAATGGTTCCCCGGTAACAACAAAAGAGCACGCATTTAAATCAAGATTACAATAAGGTTGTTTCGAACAAAAAATCGAAGTTGACTTGTTGGAGCTGTGACAAAATTGGCTAATTTGGAAAGGAATTGCAAAGTTATTTTCGGTGATAACAACGCCAAATGAGCTAGCACAGATACGTGTTAAACGTTTACTCAGATTTCGAGAATTTTTCAGGTGCATAACTATATGCATCAATCTTTTCTTCCGTAGATGAAGTGCGGTTGGTTCATCCTCTCTGTTGAGGTATTTTTAAGAATCATGAAAGGTTTGAACGCAGGTTGTAATCGTCAAGATATAAATGAGTTTTAAGATAAAATCAAGTGGCAAACTTGAAGAATTGTTTAGTTTCATATGTTATAATCAGTATTTTAATTCATTTTAATTGTCCAATGTTGACGGTCCACAGTTGATAGTCCACAGTTAACAGTCCAATAATTCATATATAGTTTAATATTTAATATTCGAATTAATTAATACATGTCGTGACCCGTATACGTCTCAGACTCGATCACAACTCAAACTATATATATTATTGTAGAATCAACCTCAACCCTGTATAGCTAACTCCCGCATTACTGCATATAGAGTGTCTATGGTTATTCCAAATAATATATATAGATGGGTCGATATGATATGTCAAAACCTTGTACATGTGTCCCGATATTTAAAGTGCGTAAAATAAATAACAGAAATTAAATGACGATAAATAAAATTGCGAGAATATAAATTGTGATAAATAAACTGCGAGAAATAAATTGCGATAATTAAATTGCGATAAATAAATTGCGATAAAATAAAATGTAATACGGAATTAACAGTTAGCTAGGATCTTGTTAGCGTGGTTTCTTAACAAAATTTCATATTGTTAATTAGTCTGTTTCTAATCAATTTTTATTGTGTCCATTATTTCTTCATTATGCCACTTGTTGGATTCTGATAGGTCAAAATCCAAATATGAAATTGAATTTGAATGAAAATAGTTATTCTTTGGTGAACGGATACGTATATCGGTGGTTGTAAATAGGATAGTAAATGATCGTTGAATCAAATTCGAAGAAGGTACAGTGTAACTTATTAATGTGAAATCTAAATATTCCTAGAGGTATTACCTACCCGTTAAAATATTTTCATCATTAACAGTTTGTACGAAAGAATTTTTAATTACAATCTTTATGAAAATATATATACATATATATTTTCTTCAGATGTAATCATGGATTTAATGAGTCAATATGATATTAAACTCATTTGATTTACCGTTAGAACAAGAATATATAATCTATAAAACATTAGAGATTACATAATCGCCATGTCGAACGAAGATAAATGATGTAGAACGATTCGTAGAACGATGATTATACTCGAGGTACAGAATGAGATGTTGAGGCGTGTGTTGTTGTGGTTTGTGTTGTTGCTGGTGGTACAGTTGATGCCGTTGATGTTGTTGAAGCTGGTACATTTTGCACCATATTTTCCAAGGCTACAACTCGGGCGCGAAACTCATTGACTTTATTACTCCGGGATGATTGTCGGTATGAACGAGCGAATGAATAAGGTTTTGAATTTGGCTTGTGATATAGTCATGGCGAGATACTCTGCAAATGAGAGAGAAAATGGTGTTACGAACAGGTTCGCCGGTAAGTACTTCAGGTTCTTCGCCAAGAGGGCAATTCGGTTGGTGGAAAGGATTGCCGTTTTCGCGTCTCCATTGATTAAGTCGACTACGAATCCATCAGATGAATTGGAGATGGCTGATTGGTTGATACATTCTAGAGACACTACTTTCGGAGCTTAGGTGAATATCCATGTCGGAATAGCTGTCGGAATAACTATCGGAATAGCTATCGAAATCTGAGGGACTCGAACTGGTGGAGGGATTCATCTCGTACGATCAGATGAAGGATTTTCGATAAGAAATAGATTATAGGATGTAGATTAGTACCCTGCAATACATAATTTACATATGCATATATAATACTAAAATCCCATAAGTTACGGAGGAATCTACGGAAGCTGTCAGGCAAAGGTAATACTAACAGATACGCTAAGACATGAATTTATCTATACACTGTCTATGAAATAGAGGCAGTAAGACATGTCCAGACTAAGAATGATAAGCAGATAATTCCTAAGGATGATAAACAGATGATTTCGGACTAGAAATGATAAGCAAAACTGTTGACATGCATACACGGTCGAAGTCCAGACTCACTAATGCATCCTAATGACTATCAGTTAGACATACTAATGTAAGACCTGGTTCGCTAAGACCACTGCTCTGATACCAATTGAAGCGATCCGTCCTAATCCATAAGGATGAATACATTACATTTGGTTACATCGCGAGGTACTTGACCTCTATATGTTACATTTTACAAACATTGCATTCGTTTTTGAAAAGACAAACTTTCATTACATCGAAGGTTGACGGCATGCATACCATTTCATAATATATCCAACTATAATTGACTTAATAATAATCTTGATGAACTCAATGACTCGAATGCAATGTCTTTTGAAATATGTCATGAACGACTCCAAGTAACATCTCTAAAATGAGCAAATGCACAGCGGAAGATTTCTTTCATACCTGAGAATAAACATGCTTTAAAGTGTCAACGAAAAGGTTGGTGAGTTCATTAGTTTAACATAAATAATCATTTCCATCATTTTAATAGACAACAAGGTTTTCATTTCCAGTTCTCATAAATAATCGTCCCATGCATAGAGACAAAAATATCATTCATATGGATTGAACACCTGGTAACCGACGTTAACTTAATGCATAGAATATCCCCAAACAGAACCTCTCGTCTGTATAATAATAATCTCGAAGTACTAAAGCATTCGTACCCCGAATGGGACTTGTCAAGGTCCATAGATCTATCTTTAGGATTCGCGTCAATCAGGGGCCATTTCCCTAAATTCTTAGGTTACCAGACTTGAAGGGCGATATTCGGTTTAATAATCCAACCATATAATGTAGTTTTTGATCACTTGTGTCTATTTCGTAAAACATTTATAAAAGCAGCGCATGTATTCTCAGTCCCAAAAATATATATAAAAAGAGAGTAATGAAACTCACCTAATGTATTTTGAAGTAAAAATACATAAGACGACATCTAACAATGCAGGGATGGCCTCGGATTCACGAACCTATATCATTCATGTATGTATTAAAACATATTCTTATAATCGAATAAGTTTATATATTATTATTGGTGATATATAATTGTTATTTTTAATAATTTATATGTTTCATTGTTTATTTTTATATCTTTATTTTATATATAGTAATATTAATATAGTTAAGTTAAGTATATTAAATATATCTTTTATATAAAGATCATTTGTTTATGAATTTGTTAATTTTGATAATACTAAGGTTAGTAAAAATAATGATATTAGATAATTATATTGATAAAAGTGATGATAATAATAATGTTAATAGAATTTATGATATTAATAATGATAATAATACTAAATTGTACTATGATAACAATAGTTATAATAATTTTAACAATTCCTTTAAATCATAAATTAATAAATTTTAATTTTTCCCATTTTCTTACTAATCTTTATATCCAAGATTTCTATATTCATAACCGTAATCATAATATTACTAAAAGCTTTATATTCCTAATCATCATAATCTTCATGTCAACTTTCTACGCTACTGCCTATAGTTTTGTAATACATTAATTTGTACTAAAATCATAATTTTTACACGCATTCGTATACCTATAACTAATTTCTATAATCTTTATCCTATCATCTTTTATTATGTATTTATGTTAATAATATGTTTAGTATCATAATGATAATAATAATAATAATAATAATAATAATAATAATAATAATAATAATAATAATAACAATAATAATAATAATAATAATAATAATAATAATACAAAATGATAAAATTAATAATAATGTTAATAATACTTATATAAAAATCTACTAATAATAATAACGTCTTTTATATTTATAAATATAGATATGACATGAGTAATAATAATTATAATTCTGGCAATCATAATAATAATCATTATAACATTAATAATTTTAATCATGCAAATAACATTATTAACTAATAATTATAATCATAACAATAATAATTATAATAATTAATAATAATAATGATAATAATAGAAAAGAGAGTAATTGTGTATACCCTTAAAATAGCTTTCCAAAAAAAAATGTCCCATACGAGACTCGAACCCATGACCTCTTAAACACCCGTTAACTCATTAAACCAGCTGGGCTAATGCCCATTATCCATTTTAAAACCCAAACCAAAATCTTATAACCCGTCTAATAAACTGTTCTTCTTTCTCCTTCTTCTTCAAACACTAACTCGACCAAGGCAAAATCCAACATCCTAACTAAATCAATTTTTGTTTTTAGAACTTAATATCCACCACTTAAATATTTATTCGCGATTAAATGGATTAACAATCAAAGAAAGAAAAAAAAAATAAACAAAGAAACAGCAGTTTGCTGTTCGACGCACAAGAAAAAAAAATGATTTTGAATTCGAGCTTGTTTTGGACAATTGTTACAACACAAAGTTAGTTTCAAATAACTCCTAGAATCTTTATCAATCAACAATTTAACCTTATCTGCAATAGATATTTCGAATTTTATAGAAGATCATTGGTTGACTTTTAAAAACCAAATCTTTGACCTTGAAATTCAAACTCGTTAGGAAGAATTGGAATTTGAAACTTCACAGATAGTTTTAGTTGATGATTCCTAACACAATTGCATATTTAGATTTTGAAGATTGTTTCAAACTAGAAATTTTGATAGAAGGGTTATGATACAGAGGTATCGACCTGCGAAAAGAAAAAAAAATATAGCAGCTGTCTTCTGCTTAAATCACAATCATGGTTGATATTTGATAAACGAAATTGAAGGATTTAAATGGTTTAATGTCGAGCTTTAAGAGAGGATGGAATGAGTTTGTAGGGTTGGTGATAGTTGACAAAAAATATCACGGGCAGAAAAATAATGAATCTGATAGGAGTAATTGTTTACACGCGTAAGTTATGTCTTTTATTTTATCCACTTTATATTTAATTAATATTACTAATTAATAATTACATTAATAATAATAATAATACTTATCTTTATAATATTAATACAAAATACAAATTTCCTATTATATATTGGTATATAGCCGCGTATGTATATGTATATATCTACATCTATTTTATATCCTATATTTGTATATCTTATATATTTATATAATTATATTTATATATAAATCTTAAATATAACAATAATAATTATACAATTACTAGTAATAGTAATACTAATAACTAATGACAATAATATAAGATGATAACAATAATATTATTATTAATGATGTTAATAATGATTGTTACTTATAAAGGTAATTTTAATATATGATAATAATAGTTAAGATATATCAAGTTATATGTTTTTATGTATATATCTATATCCGTATATCGAATTTATATTTGTATATTAATTATATAAAGAAACATAATAATATAATCATTAATATTTAATATTAATTTTATTAATAATAATGAAACTAATAATAATAATAATAATATTAATAGTAGAATTAATAATGATAATAATAATATTAATAACAATACTTGTACATCTTAAGTTTCATATATTATATATATTTCAATAATACAAATATTAATATTAATATTAATATTAACATTTATAATGAAGGTTAGGTTAATAGTATAACTATTACATTTTTATCATACACCTAATAATAAATATGTACAGAAATCATGTGTTATATTTATGGATTAATAACAACTTAATTATTTATGTCTTATTATCTCCAATTATTATATATATACATATCTATTTAGAAACAACTGTTCGTGAATCGTCGGGAATAGTCAAGGTTAAATGCTTGTATGAAAACAGTTTCAAAAATTTTGAGACTCAACATTATAGGCTTTGCTTATCTTGTCGAAATCATATAAAGATTAGGTTTAAATTTGGTCGGAAATCTCCGGGTCATCACACCCTAACCGAAAACAACCTAGTGACTAAAATCCGGTTAGAAGCGTGATGTAATAAGTATAAGGAGGCGGTCAACAATAACATACATCTCTCGGCTGACGACAATGGCCATAACCAGGTGACAAGTCCGAATGTATTCCCGAATGATCGATTGTGTGCTGCGTATATAAGAAATCAAAAGTTGAGATTCACGAATGAGTAAAGAACGTATAAATCGAGTCTAAAAACACCAAAAGATAATTAGAAGTCAACTTCTAGATTATATCACTGATTTTTTCAAGTCAGTATTTTTGCTCTAACTCAGATTCTATCAGTTTAACTCGCAAAAAGCTACTTTAGTCAATCTTGAAACTATAAGAAGCATTTCAACATAAAGAATCAATACCAGGTTTGGCATCTACATTTTCACAGTTTGCCCTAATTCGATGCTCTATTAGTACCTTCATCATTGTAAGTAGCATAAGCCAATAAGCTAAAGCTATAAGCTTTGTAAATAAGCTAATCCAGGCAACCCCTAATAACTGTTTGATAAGTCAATTGCTAGGTTTGTAAAATTGAAGGAAGTTATCAAGAAAAACATATATTGTGGTCAGATTTTGTAACAACCCGACTTCATAAACTCAAAACGCGTACAAAAAAAAAAAAAAATTTCTGGGACTGACCATCTGGACGGCGTCCAGATTTTGGGACGACGTCCAGCCCTTAAGAATGGGACGGCGTCCAAGCAATGGGGACGGCGTCCCAATGAACTGCCAGGGACTGATCACGGGTCCAACTCACATGAGCGGAAAACCCGCTTCCCGACACTTTTACACGAAAACCTTTTCACAACATAACACAATATGATAAACTAAGAGGCTTTCATCATCAAATCAAGTTTTACAACATCGGGTCCACATCGCCCATTTTACGAGTTTCGTTCCAAAAATAAAAGTTTCGACCAAATACAAGTTTAATTCCCAAACGACCCTAGAGCATGGTATTTGGGGTTAAACTACCCAAAGCTTGACCGAACTTCCAAAAGCTAACCCAAAAGCATCCCCTATCAAATCAAGCGGGAGAACTAATCCAACCGAATACCTTTTCCTTTGTCCGCACCCGAGCCTAAAAAGGTAGACAACGAGAGGGTAAGCTAATGCTTAGTGAATGCAATAATTATACATACATATATATAACCCATCTATTTGCAATCACAATTTCCGAATACCTTGTACGAACTTGAAACTCAAAATAGCATAACATCATACCCGAAATACTTAACAAGTCGCACATTATCACAAAACCGCATTAGCATATACTCAACACAATATATTTAAACAATATGCTAATCAATCAACAATCTCAATATGGTTAACCATAACGCTATGGTGCTACCGGCTCGTGGTTCACACCATACTCAATTGAGTCATACTCTTTTATAGTGCTACCGGCTCGTGGTTCACACTTTGTTTTATAGTGCTACCGGCTCGTGGTTCACACTCGATGCTACCGGCTCGTGGTTCACATCTTAGTTTATAGTGCTACCGGTTCATGGTTCACACTTGATCACACACATGTTATGGCACTACCGGCTCGATGGTTCATACCATAACACCCACAAATAAATACGTCATATACACATACGTATAATTACTCCACTCGCCTTAATGTCTTCGTGAAAGTTAATCGAACTTGCAAACCTTCAAAGTAACGTACCTATTACATTAGGCACATAATCAATCACACAATCGAATTTGTCAACTAATTCACTCAACATACTAGAGTCGTTTGACTCAATGTGCAATTCCAACCCAATTGCACCCTTAACCCTAATAATGGGTCAACTTTACCAAAAACCCTAACTCTAGCCATTTATGGTCTTAATATGCATTTAATCACCCGGTTATCACATTTCCCTACTAACAAGTCAAACTTAGGTCATCAAAGACCCGTTTTACCCATTCGAGGTTTCCATACCCATTCGGGTCACCTCATACCCAAATAACACCCATTTACATATCATTAAAGTGTGCTAGTAGTTAATTAACTAAATTAAGACCCAAGAGCTCAATTATCACATTCAAACCCTAGGTTAGTCATCTATGAGCCTTCATGACCCATATTCACCCAAAACCCCCAAAACACTCACAAATGGGTTTTAAAGTTCATCACTTACACAAACCCTAACTCTTAAACAATTAAAACAAGGAAATTAGATTTAGGGCTTACCACAACTATCCAAACGTAGCTAGTGAGGATATGAACAACTTTAATACCCGAGCTCTAACCCGAAAAGAGCTTCTTCTTCCTTAAATGGAGCTTTCTCACTCTTGAAACACTCTCTCTCTCTAGAATTGAATGGAAGAGGTTTGGTGGTTGAAAGATGGAGTAAATGATACTCCTAAAACTGATCTTGAGCCTTTAAGTCGTCCACAAAGTGAAATTACAAAATTGCCCAACTAAATATCTAAAAAAAATGAAGTTGAGTCCGCCAGCTATTCTGGACGGCGTCCAGGAAGTTGGACGGCGTCCAGTCCATTGATCTGGGACGGCGTCCTGCCCTTTGGACGGCGTCCCACCTGTCTGAGAAAACCGAATCTTACAACTTCCCCCACTTGAACCGGATTGCGACCTCGCAATCCATGCCGCATGACAAGCAGAAAGATACACCAAAACAAACTCTTCGGGCTCCCACGTAAACTCGGAACCTATACTTCGAAACCATTGGACTTTAAAAGTCCTCACCTCCTTATTTCTCAATTTCTTAACCTTTTCATCAAGTATAGCAACCGGCTCCTCAACATACTCCAATTTGTTATTTAGCTCAATCTCGTCTAACGACACCCATGAAGAATCATCCGCAAGACACTTACGGAGATGAGAAACATGAAATGTATTATGGATCCCCGTAAGTTCTTCGGGTAATTCCAAACGATATGCAACTTCGCCAACACGAGCTAAAACTTTAAATGGCACAATAAACCGAGGAGCTAACTTCCCCCGTTTTCGAAACAGAATAATACCCTTCCATGGCGAAACCTTAAGCATCACCATATCGCCTTCTTGAAACTCGATCGTTCGTCTACGTTTATCGGCATACGACTTTTGTCTATTTTGCGCCTTTTTCAAATGTTCCCGAATCATATCAATCTTGTTATTCGTCTCCAAAACCAAATCGGTACTCCCGATTTCCCTTTGACCCACTTCTCCCCAACAAATGGGAGTTCGACACCTTCGCCCATATAGCATCTGATAAGGTGGCATCCCGATACTAGTGTGGTAACTATTATTGTACGAGAATTCCACCAAAGGCAAATGCTCATCCCAACTACCACCAAAATCAATAATGCACGAGCGTAACATATCTTCCAAAGTTTGATTTGAATGTTCGGTTTGGCCATCCATTTGAGGATGATACGCCGTGCTCAACTTTAATTGCGTACCCATATCTTCATGAAACTTTTCCCAAAACCGAGACGTAAAACGGGTATCTCGATCCGAAATAATAGATATAGGAACCCCATGACGCGAGACCACTTCCTTGATAAATAACTTAGCCAAGGCCTCCGACAATATTGCTTCTTTAATGGGAATAAACAAGGCACTTTTCGTCAACCTATCAACTATTACCCAAATCGAGTCAAATTGGGTTCTCGCCGTCTTAGGTAACTTTGTGATGAAATCCATGGTAATATGCTCCCATTTTCATTTCGGAATTTCTAACGGTTGCAACTTACCATACGGCTTTTGGTGCTCAGCCTTTACTTGCAAACAAGTAACACATTGTTCAACATATTTTACAACATCACGCTTCATGTCCGGCCACCAATAATATTTCTTCAAGTCAAGATACATTTTCATCGCGCCCGGGTGAATGGAATATTTTGACTTATGTGCTTCATCAAGTAGCACCCGTCAGTAATCACCCATCTTAGGCACCCACACCCTTCCTTGAAAAGACAACAACCCACGCGAACCCATAGTAATAAACTCCGATTGGCCCACGATTCGCTCCGTATGCTTATTGTGAACGTACGCCTCTATTTGAATCTCACCAAGCTTCTCGAGAAAATCGTTGGTAATAATCAAACGTAACGATCCTACCTTTATCGCTGAATGTTGACTCTTTCGACTCAACGCATCCGCGACAACGTTCGCCTTACCCGGATGATAAAGTATCTCACAATCATAGTCTTTCACCACATCCATCCATCTACGTTGACGATAATTCAAATCTCGTTGACAAGTTCTTATGATCCGAATAAATCGTACACTTGACACCATACAAGTAATGGCGCCAAATTTTCAGCGCATGTGTAGTGACCCGAACTTTTCCATGTTTATATATATATTAAATGAAATTGTTATTTACATGATTAAGTGTTTCCAACATGTTAAGCAATCAAACTTGTTAAGACTTGATTAATTGAAATAGGTTTTATATAGACAATTGACCACCCAAGTTGACCGGTGATTCACGAACGTTAAAACTTGTAAAAACTATACGATGACATATATATGGTTATATATATAGTTAACATGATTTTATTATAAGTATGTATCTCATTAGATATTTTAACAATGAGTTATATACATAAAAATGAGACTATTAATTTAAGAAACTCGAAAACGATATATATAACGAGTATCGTTATAACAACGTCTTACTAGGTACATAATTCATATTAAGATATTGATACACTTGGTTAATTATGTTAAATGATAAGTAAATATATTATTAAGTGTATTAACAATGAAATACATATGTAAAAATAAGACTACTAACTTAATGATTTCGAAACGAGACATATATGTAACGATTATCGTTGTAACGACATTTAACTGTATATATATCATACTAAGATATATTATATATCATAATATCATGATAATATAACAATTTAACATCTCATTTGTTATAATAAACAATGGGTTAACAACATTCAACAAGATCGTTAACCTAAAGGTTTCAAAACAACACTTACATGTAACGACTAACGATGACTTAACGACTCAGTTAAAATGTATATACATGTAGTGTTTTAATATGTATTCATACACTTTTGAAAGACTTCAAGACACTTATCAAAATACTTCTACTTAACAAAAATGCTTACAATTACATCCTCGTTCAGTTTCATCAACAATTCTACTCGTATGCACCCGTATTCGTACTCGTACAATACACAGCTTTTAGATGTATGTACTATTTGTGATGACCCGGGAATTTCTGACCAAATTTAAATTTTAATCTTTATATGTTTCCGACACGATAAAAAAAAATCTATAATGTTAAGTCTTGAAAGTTTTGAAATCTATATTCATATAATCAATTACCTTTGACCGTGCTCGACGATTCACGAACCATTACTTGTAAATAAATATGTATACATACAAATATAAATATAAATTGTTATAGTATTATTATTACTAATATTACTATTATCATTAATGATATTAATATTATTATAACTATTATTATTATTCATATCATTAATAATATTATTGTTATCAAAATTTATAGTTACTATTATCATTATTATTATATGTTAGTATTATTATTGTTAATATAATTAACATTATTAGAAATATTATATATTATTTAAATATTAATATTAATTGATTATAATTTATGAAACAGAAGATTTTGTACAAATTCTTTAAACTGAGCTATCTGTTTATTTTTTTTTGATTGATTTTCATGTCTCTGAAAGAATTAAACAATTGATTTAATCGTACCATTCTATTAGAAATCAACATCGATCTTTTTATTTTCTTTTATATTTTCTGTACTGGTGGTCTGCTCGAAGTGAGAAAGGATTCCATTGCCATTACAAACAAAATAGATAAATCCATAAATCAGATATTCGAATTTTATTTCCAATCACGATCAAACTTTTCAATTTTTGTCTATGAGAATCAAAGGACAACAGATAATAACAACATATATTTACGAGTACAATTTGTTACACATCTCTGTCAATCTTTATTCTTCTAGTACTACAAATAATTGATCATTGGCATGGTGACAAGTTCTGTTAGCAATCAACTTCATCTTTCTCCTGATCTTGATTGTTTGATTGACACACCTTTATTGCTATAACCTCGATCAACTCTAGTGTAAAGAACTTATTCGAATTTCTCCACCATCACTAATACCCAACCCATAGAACACTCCATTAACGAAATCATCACATTCACACCAAAGAATCATTTATCTATATTTATATATAAATACATACACCACATATTAAATATATACCTTTACGTACCTTCCTATTTTCTTCTTGATGATCCGACACCACTTTTGATAACCACCGAAAACTCACCAACATATTTTATTATGTTTCGAGTAATCACCAAGAACCTTCACCTATTACCACCCGTAATCACCATGACAACACTATCCTTGAATAACTCAAACATAACCACCACCTCTTCAAATTTTTCTCCCCTTCGTGAACAACACAAGGAACCACTATCATTTTCAATCAAACACCACCAATTAAACCCACATAAAATCACGAACGGTTATAGCTACTACTACACGTCTCTTTAATGCACCTGCAACCTTCAAACATAACTGCTACTGCTCAGTTTATTTCTGTTTCGAGTCTACGCAAAAACAAATCACCATAACCAATTGATCACCACAACCAATACAGCCTTTATCGAAATCCTACTAGGTATGCTAATTGAGAATGAGAGATACTTATATATAATGATATTTGATTTTGAATAAACCACACACACACTCACGCATACTAGGTACCTTTTAAAATTCTGCATGGTCGACAACTTGGGTGGAAACTTGGTAACTTTCTTTTATGATGCGAATAGAGTAAGGAGTATTGGAATAATATCTTGAATGGTTCCAAATGAGTACGTGGAGCTAGTTGTTTTTTTTAAACAGATTAGGACACTAGTGTATCGATTGTATTGGATAAGAGAGATTATGTTTCCTTTATTATGATATGCTAGTGAATATAACAGTAAAAGAAAGTTAAAGACCCACAATGTTTTTTTTTCTTCTCACACGGTGGCCAATTAAGGTGGTGGGCCGAGACAAAGCTCACCCACTTAAATTTTTATTTAAGGTGATAATGATGTTAGGATGGTAGATAATTGACGCGTGATTTTATAATGATGATGAATGATTCGAATGATGTTAGACAAGGTCGTGAAAAATGAAAGATGAAGAAGATTATGATACATAATGGTGATGAAACTGATACGAACAATGTAAAGATGATGATGATTTTGGATGATGTTTGATGTCGTAGCGTGGGGGTACGAAATAGTTTATATTTTACTAGGAAAAACTATTAAATACGATACATTTTTACACAAGTTTTAATTATTTATTTACAAAATAGATATACCTAAACCTTGCTACAACACTATAGGCAGTGTACCTAATCGTAGAGTAGTATAGTTTTTAGTAAGTCCGGTTCGTTCCACAGGGAGCTGGCTTATTTCACACTATATTTTAAACAATTATATTCGTACAAAATATATTATATTAATAATATATAAAAGGGGGTTTTACCGTTTAATGACCGGTTTGTCGATTTTATATTTTAAGCGAAGCGTAAAGTAAATGACGATATTTAACTAACAATATAAAATAAATAACAATAATTAAAATGACAATAAATAAAAGTACGAGGAAAAATGAAATAAAATATATTATGCTTATTTAAACTTCCGTAATCATGATGTTTGACGTGTTGATTTTAGTTTTATGCCCATGGGTTAATTGTCCTTTGTCCTGGATTATTTAATATGTCCGTCTGGTTTTTGTCCATAACAGTCCATCGGTCATAAATTTAAAGTGCGAGTGTCCTCGTTAAATTATCCTTATACCCGAAGTCAAATATTCCAACTAATTGGGGACTTAAACTGTAACAAGGTTTTAATACTTTGTTTAATAATTACACCAGGTTATCAACTGTGTGTAACCCAAGGTTTTAATACTTTGTTATCAATTATGCCAAGTGTCCTTGTACATAATTTCACCCCTGTTTTAATAATTCCATAGACTATTAATCCATTCCCGTATCCAGTTTAATGAACGATTATTCGTACATATAAATATCCCGCCCATCGTGTTCGATCGAGTGTATGTGGTTATTTATAGGTACGTCCAATTGTAAATCTTTATATTAAAATTAACAAACTATCATTTAGTTAAACAAATATAAAGCCCATTAATAGCCCATAGTCTAATTTTCACAAGTGTCGTTCTTTTGTCCAAACCCCAATTATGGTACAAAGCCCAATTACCCAGTCTTTAATATTTAGTCCAACATCATGATTACTTTGGCTCAAATAAGCATAATAATAACTTAAGTACGAGACATTAATTTAAAAAGGAGAACATAACTTACATTGAGTATTTATCGCGTAGTGTTACACGGACAGAATTTCGACTTTAAAAACCCGTAAAATAACCTTTACATAACCCGAACTAATCTAATATAAAACTACCCTATACTATATATATTATATATATATTTATTTATTTATTTATTATAGAGTATTATTATTATTATTATTATTTATATTTAAAACTGCAGAAGCTCGTGGCCTTTTATAGGCATTTTGGAATCTGGCTGCTCCGCGAGTCGTGGAGTTTTTGGCCTTCAAACTCCGCGAGTCGTGGAGTTTGAAAATCCAGCTCACAAACTTCTGGCTCCTAGCTTGTCGACATAATAAATATATAAATATAAAATATAAATAATTAATATAATTATTTATATATTATATTATATTCTTGTGCATAGTAGACTTGTAATTTTTGGTCCATTGCGTCGGGCGTTGATAGTTGACTCATGTCCCGGTTTCGAATTTTCGAACGTCCTTGCGTACAATTTAATATCTTGTACTTTGCGTTTTGTAACTTGTACTCTTGTCATTTTTAGACGTTCTTCATCAATAATTTGAACCTTTTTAATTGTATTTTGTACTTTTGAACTTCTTGGACCTTTGTGTCTTCAAATCTTCATTTTCGCCTTTTGTCTTCGCACTTATTTATTTAAACAATTACAATGAAAATATAATACAATTACAAATGAAAACCTATTATTTAGGAGGGATATTGCTATGAAATATATGTTCCTTTTTAGCCTTATCAAATAACCCCACACTTGAGCGTTGCTTGTCCTCAAGCAATACAGAACTTGAAATAAAAACATACATGAATCACTTTTTTATTCATCACACTTTGTACATCAGTGATTTTGATATGGTGGTATAAACAATGATAGTAACGATAGAACCATGGTTAAAGGTGGGTGTGTCATCTACAGTTGCCTCGGGTTTAGGTCAACGACTCTTGCAATCAAATAGCCGATTTACTTTCGGTTTCCAAAGCAAAGTGCACATTTGAAAGGCGGTTTACAGTCCCACATGACTATGAAAATTTAGATCCTTAAGGAAATTGGATCTTTATGAAAACATTTGATCTTTTGAAAATTCAATCTAGCTTTTACCCTAGATAAGTTTTCCGGAATAACCCTTCACCGGTGTTTGCAAAATATTTTTGTGGGTTGTGTGGGTTTCAGATTTGAAAATTTTAGCTCAACACTTGTAGTTTTGTGTTACCCACTTGCTAACCTTGTATTAGGAAAGCAACACGTCCAGTTTACTTGTCCCGTATATTACCTTTCGGCAAACTACCGTCCGGTTGTAAAGGAAAGCGATGAACAAGCAACTGTTAAGGCAATGTCCCGTGACATGCTTTTGATTATGGTCTATAAACGTGTCGGATGCTAGTACTATCCTTTGTAGGAGCAATAATAAAGATCATCCTATGATTTTTCGGTCTGGCACAAGGTCCTGTCTTTGACCATGCTATGCAACCACCGTTCTTACGGTTGACACCCGATTTGGTTCAGGTGACCTAATGAATTCCAGGTGAATTCTTAGGATTTTATGTTCAATGGTAATGAACGCATTGAAAATAGGTTTTCAGAAAACAAATCGGTTTTAATTTTGATCAAAATATTTTCTCGTTCAAGCTCGAGTTTAGATATCATTGAATTCCATGAGTTTGAATTCTCAATCTTTAAGGTCAATCTCAAGGATTGAGTAATATCAGTCTTAAAAGCTGATTTTTAATCTTTAAGGAGATTATCCTTTCTGGGGATCTGATTCATTAGTCTTATCAAGATAATTTGCACGGTGCCCCCCATTGTACGAGATAAATCCTTCTCATGGTTAGGATAAATCTGACCACTTGGCGACCCTGTTTTATGTTGAGGTCCGTGGATTTCCTGCTGATTTTAGAGATGACTTTTCTAGATTTTTCGTCAACCTACAGCTGGTCTGGACGACAACTTCATGACCTAAATCAAGAAGCGTGTATCTTTTTCGGAAGACTTTACTTCCTCTTAATGATGGAATTGATTCATCGTGTAGATCCATTTTTTCTTTTCTTTCATCGGGTAAAACAGTTAATTTAGTCCAAAACAAAAGCACCTGCAATAACTTTACAGAAACATGTGATAGATAATTTTTTATTGAATAACTTGGTATATTCTCCCCACACTTGGCTTTTATTTATTATGTTCTTTGCCTTTTTATTCTCTTATATTCCATTTTAAATGAATTCAAGCGTTTTGGGTTGTTTCTCAATTTATGTCCTTTCCGAGGTAACGATAATTTCGGTATTAACACCTAGTTTTCACCGTTTATAAATATATATAAACATGATTTTAAATTCATTTAGTTAAAAATTTTTCAAATTTTCATAAAATTTGGCAAATAAACCAAGTATAAACACGAGAGAATTTATAACCCTTCCCCACACTTGAGATCATGCAATGCCCTCATTTGCATGAAATCAGACTCTAATTATAAATTCATGAGGGTGATTAGTGTAGAAAAATGATTGAAAATACCCAGTTTGTAATTACAAAGCTCGTCGAATGATAGATGGCGCGCCTCATCGTTCATTCCTTTTATTACACATGTTTTTCTTCAAAAATGGTTGTTTTTCTGAACTGTTTGCTAATCTTTGAATATACGTATTTTACCCTAAATTATCATGCAATTTTATTAACGAGTTATGCACTAACCCGAACCCCGAATTTAACGTTAAGTGGGGTTAAACTTCCCTACACTTAGCTGACAACATGTGAAGTCGGTAGAATGAGTTCCACGAATTAGAGTAGTGAGCCAGTTATTTACATTTCGGGTGGTGTATAATATATCAATGGGTTTAAAGTTTAGACTCACCAGATCGTCACTACTTAATTCTTTTTTAAGTGTAGCTTTTAGTAAATGGATATGTCTCTTTTCTGGTTCTTGGTCAAATGGATCGATATACACCGACATACTTATTTCTATAGGGTGGACAATTCCTAATATTTCCTTCCTTTTATTCTCAGGATCAAAGTTTTCACCTCTATTACCCAATTGGGTGAAATTCGAGGTGTCATTATCTATTACAGCTCGTAGTTCATTTCCGGTGGATGACTCGTCTATTGAGAATATTGGGTTGGAAGGTTGTGGAATGGTGAAGTTCGGTTTGGCCTCGGGGGTAAAATTTTCAACGTTATCGTATTCCCAAGAGTACCAATTTGTCACCCTTACTTTTTCTTTATCCATTGATGGATCGATGATTTCGTCGGTAGAGGCTAATGTGTCGATATGTTGTGAAATTGGTAAGACTGAATAAAAAGTATCATCGGGATAATTGGTGATTTTGGAGCTCTCGAATTCATCAAAATTCGATGATATGAGATTTTCTTGCACAATACTCCTCAGATCAACAGGTGTGTAGTCTGATAGAGTTTCAGCTTGCCGGTTTACAAACTCTCTCATTTGTTCATTTTGAGCATTGAGTTCTTCGAGTTTGATTTTCATATTGTCTAATAAATTTTCAGACACGTAATTTTCCTCGTCTACTGGTTGTTGAGTTTGGAAATATTCTTGGGAATAATCCCAATTTGAATTGTATTCTTCATAATCATTCCATTCAGGTTCCGTGGGTGCGTAATTTTCCATAGGAACGTAATAATAACATTCCCATGTTGAGTGATAATTTTCACAGATTTCACAACCAGTTATTGTTTCGTCATTCGTGATCCAAGATTGACCGAACGAATTGTCATCAACACTCCTTTGAGAGTATTGATTTAATTGATTTTGGATATCAAAAAGGGTTTCCATAGCCTTGTTTTCAAAAATTTTCATTTTATTGCGATGGCCAAATTTTAGCTACAATGTGGTGCATTTACTAATTATCCTATTAGTTATAAAAATAGAAAAACTTATATAAGTTGTCCAATTAATAGACTTTTCTGCTTTTGCCCACGTTTTGAATAGCCAAAAGATGCAGCAGGGAGCCAGAACCCTTTAAATCGGATGCTCACAACTCAGCCACTAACAAATGCAACTATTACTACGAAGCAGAAAATTGTCAACGTCCATTAATTTAACCACTTAAATAATTTTTCTTTCCGTTTGAGATATTAGATAAGAAATAGAGAAAATTTCTAAGTCCTAAAAACTAAAGCGTCGAGAAATAAGAAAGAAAAAGAATGCGCGTCGAAAAACGTCGAAAAATAAAAATAAGAAAATAGCGCGTCGTAACTTAAAAATCTAAAAATTATATCTAAAAAGTTGCGCCTAAAGGTCTAAAGGTAAATGCAATTTTATTCAGAAAACGGCAATTACTTAAAGGCACTAAAATCTATTTAAAACTAAAGCGAAAAACGGCGTCGTAAAATTCTAAAGCACCTAAATCTTAGTCTAAAGAAAAAGCACTTAAGGGATTTTACGGCAAAGCCTAAAAATCTAGAAAATAAAAATAAGCTACGGCAAAAACTATGTCTTAAAACTAGCTACGAACGAAAAATATACAAATATTACGCTTAAACAAATGAAAAGATACAAAATATAAAAATAAACTTAAAGTTATAAAAATTATTTATTTTTATAAAAATATTATTTTTATATTATTTATTTTATAAAAGTATTAATTTATATATATATTTAATAATACTAATTAATATTTAAAATACAAATTAATTTAAAAACTAAAACTAAATATTAATATTAAATATAAACCTAATTAAGTTTTAATAATAATAATTAAATTATACTCGTAATAAATGCCAAATTAGGGTTCTGGGTGCGTCTGTCAGGGTGGCTCCGCGAGTCGTGGAGTTTTAAGCCTGCAAACTTCGCGAGTCGTGGAGTTTGCATTTTCGGTTTTTTTTTTAAATTTTATATTGTTTTTCTAAAATGATATATAAATATATTTATAAAAAAATAAATTAAAAATCTAGCGTTTCGCCAAGTTCCCCGGCAGTGGCGCCAAAAACTTGATGTCGTAGCGTGGGGGTACGAAATAGTTTATATTTTACTAGGAAAAACTATTAAATACGATACATTTTTACACAAGTTTTAATTATTTATTTACAAAATGGATATACCTAAACCTTGCTACAACACTATAGGCAGTGTACCTAATCGTAGAGTAGTATAGTTTTTAGTAAGTCCGGTTCGTTCCACAGGGAGCTGGCTTATTTCACACTATATTTTAAATAATTATATTCGTACAAAATATATTATATTAATAATATATAAAAGGGGGTTTTACCGTTTAATGACCGGTTTGTCGATTTTATATTTTAAGCGAAGCGTAAAGTAAATGACGATATTTAACTAACAATATAAAATAAATAACAATAATTAAAATGACAATAAATAAAAGTACGAGGAAAAATGAAATAAAATATATTATGCTTATTTAAACTTCCGTAATCATGATGTTTGACGTGTTGATTTTAGTTTTATGCCCATGGGTTAATTGTCCTTTGTCCTGGATTATTTAATATGTCCGTCTGGTTTTTGTCCATAACAGTCCATCGGTCATAAATTTAAAGTGCGAGTGTCCTCGTCAAATTATCCTTATACCTGAAGTCAAATATTCCAACTAATTGGGGACTTAAACTGTAACAAGGTTTTAATACTTTGTTTAATAATTACACCAGGTTATCGACTGTGTGTAACCCAAGGTTTTAATACTTTGTTATCAATTATGCCAAGTGTCCTTGTACATAATTTCACCCCTATTTTAATAATTCCATAGACTATTAATCCATTCCCGTATTCGGTTAAATGAACGATTATTCGTACATATAAATATCCCGCCCATCGTGTCCGATCGAGTGTATGTGGTTATTTATAGGTACGTCCAATTGTAAATCTTAATATTAAAATTAATAAACTATCATTTAGTTAAACAAATATAAAGCCCATTAATAGCCTATAGTCTAATTTCCACAAGTGTCGTTCTTTTGTCCAAACCCCAATTATGGTACAAAGCCCAATTACCCCGTCTTTAATATTTAGTCCAACATCATGATTACTTTGGCTCAAATAAGCATAATAATAACTTAAGTACGAGACATAATTTAAAAAGGAGAACATAACTTACATTGAGTATTTATCGCGTAGTGTTACACGGATAGAATTTCGACTTTAAAAACCCGTAAAATAACCTTTACATAACCCGAACTAATCTAATATAAAACTACCCTATACTATATATATTATATATATATTTATTTATTTATTTATTACAGAGTATTATTATTATTATTATTATTTATTTATATTTAAAACTGCAGAAGCTCGTGGCCTTTTATAGGCATTTTGGAATCTGGCTGCTCCGCGAGTCGTGGAGTTTTTGGCCTTCAAACTCCGCGAGTCGTGGAGTTTGAAAATCCAGCTCACAAACTTCTGGCTCCTAGCTTGTCGACATAATAAATATATAAATATAAATAATTAATATAATTATTTATATATTATATTATATTCTTGTGCATAGTAGACTTGTAATTTTTGGTCCATTGCGTCGAGCGTTGATAGTTGACTCATGTCCCAGTTCCGGATTTTCGAACGTCCTTGCGTACAATTTAATATCTTGTACTTTGCGTTTTGTAACTTGTACTCTTGTCATTTTTAGACGTTCTTCATCAATAATTTGAACCTTTTTAATTGTATTTTGTACTTTTGAACTTTTTGGACCTTTGTGTCTTCAAATCTTCGTTTTCGCCTTTTGTCTTCGCACTTATTTATTTAAACAATTACAATGAAAATATAATACAATTACAAATGAAAACCTATTATTTAGGAGGGATATTGCTATGAAATATATGTTCCTTTTTAGCCTTATCAATGTTACATAGAGGTAACAATGATGATAATTTGATATGATATTGATTATGATTATGATATATGATTATATGAAAAGTAATTATGATAACCGTAAGTTATGGCGATGATTATGATGATCGATAGATTTAGGTTATAATGATAAGACTCGCTGATGATAGATGATGATATAGATCTTGTGATCGAAGCTAAGATAATGGTGATCATGAAATGGGGTTTAGTAGAAGAAGAAAGAAGCAGAATACTAAGGGTTAAAATGGTTTAATGGGAAGGTGGTTACAGAAATGAAGGGATAGAGAAGTGGTTAGTGTGTGTGTTTGTGAAACAAGAGGTCTCGGGTTCAATTCCTGCTTGTGACAAGTATTTTTTTTAAAGTACTTCATGAGGTAGCTCTATTTTTTTTTCTTCCTAAAAATTATTATTATTATTATTGTTATTATTATTATTGTTAAAATTATTATATTTGTCATTTATCAAGTATTATTATTATTATTACAAGTATAACAACTAAAATTGGTATTAATATTGTTATAACTAATAACATTATCATTATAATGTATTATTAATATTATTATTGTTATTAGTATTATTATTATTATTATTACTATCATTATTATTATTATTTTTAATATTATTATTATTATTATTATCATTAATTATTATTACTAAAATTACTAATAGTATTATTATTTTTATTACTACAAAAATTATTTATAATTATTACATATATCACAAGTATGTCAAATTTATTATCTTTAATATAAAAATAACATATATATAACGTTGGAAATAACAAATGTATTACTAAAATAAATAAGAAATATATAATACATATATATATTTGATCGATTACAATTAAGTATATTAATAAATATACAAATGATATAGGTTCGTGAATTCGAGGCCAACCCTGCATTGTTCAATTTAGTCATATGTATTTTTACTACAAAATACAGTATGATGAGTTTCATTATTCCCTTTTTATATACATTTTTGGGCTGAGAATACATGCAAATGCTTTATTAACTATTTTACAATATTTATATGCGTGAGTTCCATTTGACTTTTTACCCTTTATATTTTTGGGTTGAGAATACATGCGCAACTTTTATAAATGTTTTACGAAATAGACACAAGTAATTGAAACTACATTATATGGTTGAATTATCAAAATCGAATATGCCACTTTTTATTAAGTCTGGTAATCTAAGAATTAGGGAACAGGCACCCTAATTGACGCGAACTCTAAAGATAGATCTATCGGGCCCAACAAGCCCCATCCAAAGTACCGGATGCTTTAGTACTTCGAAATATATATCATGTCCGAAGGAGGATCCCAGAATGATGGGGATATTCTTATATGCATATTGTGAATGTCGGTTACCAGGTGTTCAATCCATATGAATGATATTTTTGTCTCTATGTATGGGACGTATATTTATGAGAACTGAAAATGAAATCTCGTGGTCTATTAAAATGATGGAAATGATTATTTATGTTAAACTAATGAACTCACCAACCTTTTGGTTGACACTTTAAAGCATGTTTATTCTCAGGTACGAAAGAAATCTTCCGCTGTGCATTTGCTCATTTTAGAGATATTACTTGAAGTCATTCATGACATATTTCAAAAGACGTTGCATTCGAGTCATGGAATTCATCAAGATTATTATTAAGTCAATTATAGTTAGATATATTATGAAATGATATGTATGCCGTCAAATTTCAATATAAATGAAAGTTTGTCTTTTAAAAACGAATGCAATATTTGTAAAATGTATCATATAGAGGTCAAGTACCTCGCTTTGTAATCAACTGTTGTGAATCGTTTATAATCGATATGGACTTCGTCCGGATGGATTAGGACGGGTCTTCACAGTTGGTATCAGAGCGGTGGTCTTAGCGAACCAGGTCTGCATTAGTGTGTCTAACAGGTAGTTGTTAGGATGCCTTAGTGAAGTCTGGACTTCGACCTAGTAGTTGTTAGGTTATATTAATGAGTCTGGACTTGAACCTGGTCTACATGTCAAAAGTTTTTGCTTATCATTTCCTGTCGAAAATTATCTGCTTATCATTCTTAGTCTAGACACATCATACTGCAATAATTGTATGAATAGTGTATAGACAAAAATCATATCTAAGCGTATCTGCTAAATCATATCTTAGCGTGTCTGTTACTGTAGACTTTATCTGACACGTTTCTTTAATTTCCTTCGTAATCTACGGGATCTTCTGTACTATGTATAGATATTCTATGTAATAAGAATATCATCCGGTATCCGAAAATTATTTCATATCAAAAAAAAAAAATCCTTTATTCAATTGTACGCAATGGAACTCACCACTAGTTCAAGTCCCTCGGATTCCGACATGGAGTCCCACTTCAGCTCCGAAAGCAGCGTCACCAGAATGAATCAATCAATCATCCATCCCCAATTAATCTGATGAGTTCGTAGTCGACTCAATCAATGGAGACGAGAAGAAGGCGATCTTTTCCACCAACCAAATTCACCTCTTAACGAAAAACCTGAAGCACCTATCGGTGAACCAATTTGAAACACCATTTTCACTCTCATTTCCCGAATATCTCGCCACGAACATATCATATCTCATATACTAAACTTTATTTAGCTGTTCCAACCGCCAATCATCCCGGAGTAATCAAAGAAGTCAACGAGCTTCGCGCCTGAGTTGTAGCCTTAAAAAAAAATATATGGTGCAAAATGTACCAGCTTCAGCAACATCATCAACATCAACGGTATCACCAACAACAACATCCGCATCCTAAGACTCAATTCCACAATCTGCCCCACGAACACCAACATCATACGCACCATAGATAACAAGGAGTACCAACAGTAATGAACGATGAAGTATTGATCCATAACTTCATTAATATTCTGCGAAGAATATGTGAATCCTAATAGTTTTAGAGATTACTTATTCTAGCTCAAATCGAAAATCAAATGAGTTTAATATTATATTGACTCATTAAATCCATAATTACATCCGAAGAAAATATATATGTATATATACTTTCATAAAGATTGTGATTAAAAATTCTCTTGTACAAACTGTTAATGGTGAAAATATTTTAACGGGTAGGTAATACCCGAGGAATATTTAGATCTCACGTTAATAAGTTACACTGTACATTCTTCAATTCAGATTCAGCAGTCATTAACAACACTGCTCAAATTCACACATATACGTATCCGTTCACCAAAGAACAACTATTTTCATCCAAGTTCAATTTCATATTTGGATTTTGACCTATCAGAATCCAACAAGTGGCATAATGAAGAAAACATTTGACAAAATAAAATTTGTTAGAAACAGACTAATTAACTATGAGAAATTTTGTTAAGAATCCACGCTAACTGTTTCCAGCTAACTGTTCCTAGCTAACTGATTACATTTTATTTATCGCAGTTTATTTATCGCAATTTATTTATCGTCATTTAATTTCTGTTATTTACTTTACGCATTTAATTTATCGTCATTTAATTTCTGTTATTTATTTTACACACTTTAAATATCGAGACACGTATACAAAGTTTTGACATATCATATCGACGCATCTATATATATTATTTGGAATCACCATAGACACTCTATATGCAGTAATGATTGAGTTCTCTATACAGGGTTGAGGTTGATTCTATAATAATATATATACTTTGAGTTGTGATCGAGTCTGAGACGTATACGGGTCACGACACGTATTAATTAATTCGAATATTATATTAAACTATATATGAATTATTGGACTGTCGACTGTGGACTATCGACTATGGACTAATAAGAATGGACAATTAAAAAGAATTAAAATGTTGATTATAACATATGAAACTAAACAATTCTTCAAGTTTGCCACTTGATTTCGTCTTATACCTCATTTGTATCTTCACGATTACATTCTACGTTCAAACCTTTCATGTTTCTTGAAAACACCTCAATCGATAAGATGAATCAACCGCACTTCATCTACGGAAGGAAAGATTTTTGGTATATAGTTATGCACCTGAGAAACTCTCGGCAACTGAGTAAAAGTTTAACACGTAGCCGCGTCAGATCCTTTGGCATTTATTAGCAAAAATAACTTTACGATCCCTTTTCAAAGTAGCCAATTTTGTCACAGCTCCAACAAGTCAACTTCGACTTTTCATTCGAAGTAGCCTTACTATAATCTTGATATATACGATTACCCTTTTGATACCGGAGAATTCTTTTATATTCCACTATATTACCAGCAGACGTACCAACAACCTCGTTGCTTCTTGGCTTAAATCTCTCTGAAAAATCATTATATTTAATCATTGAAACCCTATCATATACTCATCCGCATCTTGTAACCAGAACTGCCATACCAATTACCGGGAATCAGCAATCAGTACTTTGAAAACTCACAGCATATCTACATCAATAGTTATATGTATGACATTTATCTCTTAGAATTATGATCTCTCATTCTGAAATTCTGAAAAGCACTCAGTCACAAATCAATACTTTGAATGTTGAAAAAGCTGAATGAAACAGCAGAAACCATAGACAACCGTAAACGACCTTAATCATCGGAAGTTTGATTATAAAGAATAGTATGTTGGAAAAGCTCAGAAAAGTTGGAACTGGAAAATAGATTGAGCAAACCATGAAGGAGACTAAGGACAAATACAAGGACCAAACCCTATATTCAAAGGATTCAGGTAATTCTGGATCCGTTGAAATCTTTAGAGAATATCTTGCTCCGAAGTCATGTTAAAATCTTGCGGAAAATCTTTCTCCATCAACCATCGAACTCAGAAATCCCAAAATATCATCATCAATATCTTCGATATTTCTGAGGATATTTTCATAAATATTCTCGTCCGAAATTATATACCTCTTCGTGCTTCCTGTGTATCATTATATTGGAAACATTCAATAGAAAATTTAGTACCGAAAAGCAGATTATGCGAAACTATGAAGAAAGCCGTGGACAAATCACAAAGAATAAGTTTGACTTCAAAGAATTCGAATGATTCAATGTCTACTAAAGTCTTTAGTGAATATCTTACTCCTTACTCTAAACCCTTGCAGACAATAGTTTCCATCATCCTCTGATCTTAGATATTCAACATATTTATCGTATCTTTCATTATAAATATCCTCCATATTTCTGAAGATATTTTCATAACTATTCTTATCTGAAATCATTTATCTCTTCGTGCTATCAGTGTTACATCATATAGAAACTGTTAGTTTCTATACTCTGTAAACTTTCAAGCTTAAAATATGAATGTTTTTGAAGTAGTGTTGAGAACTGATGCATGAGTTAGTATAATATAATGACACTTGATCAACGTGATTATATTACAATAAGTTATGCTGAGTTTCTAATGGGACGTGATGATTCACAGAATCATAACGTCATCACGTGCCATGTTACATAACTCTTTCATTCTACTTAACTTCTGAACATATCAAGAAAATATATTCTTGATAGTTCTATCCTCAGTAAATCTGGTAATTTGACAAATCAAGATCGTGCCATTACAAATTTCCTTCTTAGAACGTTAACTATGTCCATTTCGAAATTCATACCTGCGAATTCTGGACCATTACAAGAGATGTTTAATCGCAATAAGAAGAAATGAAAGAATGAAGCTTCGAAGTGAAAATGGGAGTATAAATCGCAGCAAATAGAAGGGAACAGTAACTGTGGATGACAATGATTATAGAAGACAGAAGCAGAGACTTCAAAATATAAGGGAAGATATAAAACCCAACAACAACACTGAAATTACAAACCATGGATATTACTACGAATAGCAATATAAAGACACGGGAGAATTAAAAACATTATAACTCCAAGGGCAAAGTAGAAGTAAACAGATTCCTTCGGTGGTAGATGAAAAAGGATAATGATCGATACGAAAGTCAGGAATATATCCAGAATTAAAACTGGAAGAAGCATATTGACTGATAATCTGGAAGAATGAATTAAAGTATAGAAAATGGGAGTGGTGGAAAATAATGGAACGGAAGAAGTTCATTTATAGTAGAAATACCAGACAAGGCAATCGAGACAGATGAACGCATTTAATTATAGAGATCTTAAATTCCTTACTCGCCGAAGAATCAAATCCTATAGATCTCGAAAATTTTCTTTAATCCCTTGAATTCTGGAATTCAACCCTGACTCTGTCAAAAGCTAAGACGCACCTTATTCAACCATGATTACATCACCGGTTAAGTCAAACCTGTATTTAACCATCTCACTCTTTTGTGATAGCTTCATTCGTACTCTTCGAATAATCGAATTGTTTTATCCATATTACGCAATGATGATAAAACTCTATTTATCAACTCATATTCATCATGAAAACATTTTTATTGTTATCCATGACCACCTCACTCAAATTTCGGGACGAAATTTCTTTAACGGGTAGGTACTGTGATGACCCGGGAATTTCTGACCAAATTTAAATTTTAATCTTTATATGTTTCCGACACGATAAAAAAAAATCTATAATGTTAAGTCTCGAAAGTTTTGAAATCTATATTCATATAATCAATTACCTTTGACCGTGCTTGACGATTCACGAACCATTACTTGTAAATAAATATGTATACATACAAATATAAATATAAATTGTTATAGTATTATTATTACTAATATTACTATTATCATTAATGATATTAATATTATTATAACTATTATTATTATTATTATTCATATCATTAATAATATTATTTTTATCAAAATTTATAGTTACTATTATCATTATTATTATATGTTAGTATTATTATTGTTAATATAATTAACATTATTAGAAATATTATATATTATTTAAATATTAATATTAATTGATTATAATTTATGAAACAGAAGATTTTGTACAAATTCTTTAAACTGAGCTATCTGTTTATTTTTTTTGATTGATTTTCATGTCTCTGAAAGAATTAAACAATTGATTTAATCGTACCGTTCTATTAGAAATCAACATCGATCTTTTTATTTTCTTTTATATTTTCTGTACTGGTGGTCTGCTCGAAGTGAGAAAAGATTCCATTGCCATTACAAACAAAATAGATAAATACATAAATCAGATATTCGAATTTTATTTCCAATCACGATCAAACTTTTCAATTCTTGTCTATGAGAATCAAAGGACAACAGATAATAACAACATATATTTACGAGTACAATTTGTTACACATCTCTGTCAATCTTTATTCTTCTAGTACTACAAATAATTGATCATTGGCATGGTGACAAGTTCTGTTAGCAATCAACTTCATCTTTCTCCTGATCTTGATTGTTTAATTGACACACCTTTATTGCTATAACCTCGATCAACTCTAGTGTAAAGAACTTATTCGAATTTCTCCACCATCACTAATACCCAACCCATAGAACACTCCATTAACGAAATCATCACATTCACACTACATAATCATTTATCTATATTTATATATAAATACATACACCACATATTAAATATATACCTTTATGTACCTTCCTATTTTCTTCTTGATGATCCGACACCACTTTTGATAACCACCGAAAACTCACCAACATATTTTATTATGTTTCGAGTAATCACCAAGAACCTTCACCTATTACCACCCGTAATCACCATGACAACACTATCCTTGAATAACTCAAACATAACCACCACCTCTTCAAATTTTTCTCCCCTTCGTGAACAACACAAGGAACCACTATCATTTTCAATCAAACACCACCAATTAAACCCACATAAAATCACGAACGGTTACAGCTACTACTACACGTCTCTTTAATGCACCTGCAACCTTCAAACATAACTGCTACTGCTCAGTTTATTTCTGTTTCGAGTCTACGCAAAAACAAATCACCATAACCAATTGATCACCACAACCAATACAGCCTTTATCGAAATCCTACTAGGTATGCTAATTGAGAATGAGAGATACTTATATATAATGATATTTGATTTTGAATAAACCACACACACACTCACGCATACTAGGTACCTTTTAAAATTCTGCATGGTCGACAACTTGGGTGGAAACTTGGTAACTTTCTTTTATGATGCGAATAGAGTAAGGAGTATTGGAATAATATCTTGAATGGTTCCAAATGAGTAGGTGGAGCTAGTTGTTTTTTTTAAACAGATTAGGACACTAGTGTATCGATTGTATTGGATAAGAGAGATTATGTTTCCTTTATTATGATATGCTAGTGAATATAACAGTAAAAGAAAGTTAAAGACCCACAATGTTTTTTTTTCTTCTCATACGGTGGCCAATTAAGGTGGTGGGCCGAGACAAAGCTCACCCACTTGAATTTTTATTTAAGGTGATAATGATGTTAGGATGGTAGATAATTGACGCGTGATTTTATAATGATGATGAATGATTCGAATGATGTTAGACAAGGTCGTGAAAAATGAAAGATGAAGAAGATTATGATACATAATGGTGATGAAACTGATACGAACAATGTAAAGATGATGATGATTTTTGATGATGTTACATAGAGGTAACAATGATGATAATTTGATATGATATTGATTATGATTATGATATATGATTATATAAAAAGTAATGATGATAACCGTAAGTTATGGCGATGATTATGATGATCGATAGATTTAGGTTATAATGATAAGACTCGCTGATGATAGATGATGATATAGATCTTGTGATCGAAGCTAAGATAATGGTGATCATGAAATGGGGTTTAGTAGAAGAAGAAAGAAGCAGAATACTAAGGGTTAAAATGGTTTAATGGGAAGGTGGTTACAGAAATGAAGGGATAGAGAAGTGGTTAGTGTGTGTGTTTGTGAAACAAGAGGTCTCGGGTTCAATTCCTGCTTGTGACACGTATTTTTTTTAAAGTACTTCATGAGGTAGCTCTAATTTTTTTTTTCCTAAAAATTATTATTATTATTATTATTGTTATTATTATGATTGTTAAAATTATTATATTTGTCATTTATCAAGTATTATTATTATTATTACAAGTATAACAACTAAAATTGATATTAATATTGTTATAACTAATAACATTATCATTATAATGTATTATTAATATTATTATTGTTATTAGTATTATTATTATTACTATCATTATTATTATTATTATTTTTAATATTATTATTATTATTATTATCATTAATTATTATTACTAAAATTACTAATAGTATTATTATTTTTATTACTACAAAAATTATTTATAATTATTACATATATCACAAGTATGTCAAATTTATTATCTTTAATATAAAAATAACATATATATAACGTTGGAAATAACAAATGTATTACTAAAATAAATAAGAAATATATAATACATATATATATTTGATCGATTACAATTAAGTATATTAATAAATATACAAATGATATAGGTTCGTGAATCCGAGGCCAACCCTGCATTGTTCAATTTAGTCATATGTATTTTTACTACAAAATACAGTATGGTGAGTTTTATTATTCCCTTTTTATATACATTTTTGGGCTGAGAATACATGCAAATGCTTTATTAACTATTTTACAATATTTATATGCATGAGTTCCATTTGCTTTTTACCCTTTATATTTTTGGGCTGAGAATACATGCGCAACTTTTATAAATGTTTTACAAAATAGACACAAGTAATTGAAACTACATTATATGGTTGAATTATCGAAATCGAATATGCCACTTTTTATTAAGTCTGGTAATCTAAGAATTAGGGAACAGACACCCTAATTGACGCGAACTCTAAAGATAGATCTATCGGGCCCAACAAGCCCCATCCAAAGTACCGGATGCTTTAGTACTTCGAAATATATCATGTCCGAAGGAGGATCCCGGAATGATGGGGATATTCTTATATGCATATTGTGAATGTCGGTTACCAGGTGTTCAATCCATATGAATGATATTTTTGTCTCTATGTATGGGACGTATATTTATGAGAACGGAAAATGAAATCTTGTGGTCTATTAAAATGATGGAAATGATTATTTATGTTAAACTAATGAACTCACCAACCTTTTGGTTGACACTTTAAAGCATGTTTATTCTCAGGTACGAAAGAAATCTTCCGCTGTGCATTTGCTCATTTTAGAGATATTACTTGAAGTCATTCATGACATATTTCAAAAGACATTGCATTCGAGTCATGGAATTCATCAAGATTATTATTAAGTCAATTATAGTTAGATATATTATGAAATGATATGCATGCCGTCAAATTTCAATATAAATGAAAGTTTGTCTTTTAAAAACGAATGTAAATTTGTAAAATGTATCATATAGAGGTCAAGTACCTCGCTATGTAATCAACTGTTGTGAATCGTTTATAATCGATATGGACTTCGTCCGGATGGATTAGGACGGGTCTTCACACTATTGGTATATACACTCCAATGATCAGCTCTTAGCAGCCCATGTGAGTCACCTAACACATGTGGGAACCATCATTTAGCAACTAGCATGAAATATCTCATAAAATTACAAAAATATGAGTAATCATTCATGACTTATTTACATGAAAACAAAATTACATATCCTTTATATCTAATCCATACACCAACGACCAAAAACACCTACAAACGCTTTCATTCTTCAATTTTCTTCATCTAATTGATCTCTCTCAAGTTCTATCTTCAAGTTCTAAGTGTTCTTCATAAATTCCAAAAGTTCTAGTTTTATAAAATCAAGAATACTTCCAAGATTGCAAGTTTACTTCCAAGTTTTCTAAATCCATTCCAAGTAATCATCCAAGATCAAGAAACCTTTGTTACTTACAGTAGGTTATCTTTCTAATACAAGGTAATAATTATATTCAAACTTTAATTCAATTTCTATAACTATACAATCTTATTTCGAGTGGAAATCTTACTTGAAATTGTTTTCGTGTCATGATTCTGCTTCAAGAACTTTCAAGCCATCCAAGGATCCTTTGAAGCTCGATCTATTTTTTTCATTTCCAGTAGGTTTATCCAAGGAACTTGAGGTAGTAATGATGTTCATAACATCATTCGATTCATACATATAAAGCTATCTTATTCGAAGGTTTAAACTTGTAATCACTAGAACATAGTTTAGTTAATTCTAAACTTGTTCGCAAATAAAAGTTAATCCTTCTAACTTGACTTTTAAAATCAACTAAACACATGTTCTATATCTATATGATATGCTAACTTAATGATTTAAAACCTGGAAACACGAAAAACACCGTAAAACCGGATTTACGCCGTCGTAGTAACACCGCGGGCTGTTTTGGGTTAGTTAATTAAAAACTATGATAAACTTTGATTTAAAAGTTGTTATTCTGAGAAAATGATTTTTATTATGAACATGAAACTATATCCAAAAATTATGGTTAAACTCAAAGTGGAAGTATGTTTTCTAAAATGGTCATCTAGACGTATACAATGTTTCGACCTATCATAGACACGTATACAATGTTTCGACCTATCATGTCGACACATCTATATATATTTCGGAACAACCATAGACACTCTATATGTGAATGTTGGAGTTAGCTATACAGGGTTGAGGTTGATTCCAAAATATATATAGTTTGAGTTGTGATCAATACTGAGATACGTATACACTGGGTTGTGGATTGATTCAAGATAATATTTATCGATTTATTTCTGTACATATAACTGTGGACAACTAGTTGTAGGTTACTAACGAGGACAGCTGACTTAATAAATTTAAAACATCAAAATATATTAAAAGTGTTGTAAATATATTTTGAACATACTTTGATATATATGTATATATTGTTATAGGTTCGTGAATCAACCAGTGGCCAAGTCTTACTTTCCGACGAAGTAAAAATCTGTGAAAGTGAGTTATAGTCCCACTTTTAAAATCTAATATTTTTGGGATGAGAATACATGCAGGTTTTATAAATGATTTACAAAATAAACACAAGTACGTGAAACTACATTCTATGGTTGAATTATCGAAATCGAATATGCCCCTTTTTATTAAGTCTGGTAATCTAAGAATTAGGGAACAGACACCCTAATTGACGCGAATCCTAAAGATAGATCTATTGGGCCTAACAAACCCCATCCAAAGTACCAGATGCTTTAGTACTTTGAAATTTATATCATATCCGAAGGGTGTCCCGGAATAATGGGGATATTCTTATATACGTATCTTGTTAATGTCGGTTACCAGGTGTTCACCATATGAATGATTTTTATCTCTATGTATGGGATGTGTATTGAAATATGAAATCTTGTGGTCTATTGTTACGATTTGATATATATAGGTTAAACCTATAACTCACCAACATTTTTGTTGACGTTTAAAGCATGTTTATTCTCAGGTGAATACTAAGAGCTTCCGCTGTTGCATACTAAAATAAGGACAAGATTTGGAGTCCATGTTTGTATGATATTGTGTAAAAACTGCATTCAAGAAACTGATTTCGATGTAACATATTTGTATTGTAAACCATTATGTAATGGTCGTGTGTGTAGTGACCCGAACTTTTCCATGTTTATATATATTAATTGAGATTGATATTTACATGATTAAATATTTCCAACATGTTAAGTAATCAAACTTGTTAAGACTTGATTAATTGAAATATGTTTCATATAGACAATTGACCACCCAAGTTGACCGGTGATTCACGAACGTTAAAACTTGTAAAAACTATACGATGACATATATATGGTTATATATATAGTTAACATGATTTTATTATAAGTATGTATCTCATTAGATATTTTAACAATGAGTTATATACATAAAAAATGAGACTATTAATTTAAGAAACTCGAAAACGATATATATAACGATTATCGTATAACAACGTCTTACTAGGTACATATGAATCATATTAAGATATTGATACACTTGGTTAATTATGTTAAATGATAAGTAAATATATTATTAAGTGTATTAACAATGAAATACATATGTAAAAATAAGACTACTAACTTAATGATTTCGAAACGAGACATATATGTAACGATTATCGTTGTAACGACATTTAATGTATATATATCATATTAAGAGATATTCATACATGATAATATCATGATAATATAATAATTTAAAATCTCATTTGATATTATAAATATTGGGTTAACAACATTTAACAAGATCGTTAACCTAAAGGTTTCAAAACAACACTTACATGTAACGACTAACGATGACTTAACGACTCAGTTAAAATGTATATACATGTATTGTTTTAATATGTATTTATACACTTTTGAAAGACTTCAATACACTTATCAAAATACTTTTACTTAACAAAAATGCTTACAATTACATCCTCGTTCAGTTTCATCAACAATTCTACTCGTATGCACCCGTATTCGTACTCGTACAATACACAGCTTTTAGATGTATGTACTATTGGTATATACACTCCAATGATCAGCTCTTAGCAGCCCATGTGAGTCACCTAACACATGTGGGAACCATCATTTGGCAACTAGCATGAAATATCTCATAAAATTACAAAAATATGAGTAATCATTCATGACTTATTTACATGAAAACAAAATTACATATCCTTTATATCTAATCCATACACCAACGACCAAAAACACCTACAAACACTTTCATTCTTCAATTTTCTTCATCTAATTGATATCTCTCAAGTTCTATCTTCAAGTTCTAAGTGTTCTTCATATATTCTACAAGTTCTAGTTACATAAAATCAAGAATACTTTCAAGTTTGCTAGCTCACTTCCAATCTTGTAAGGTGATCATCCAACCTCAAGAAATCTTTCTTTCTTACAGTAGTTTATCATTCTAATACAAGGTAATAATCATATTCAAACTTTGGTTCAATTTCTATAACTATAACAATCTTATTTCAAGTGATGATCTTACTTGAACTTGTTTTGGTGTCATGATTCTGCTTCAAGAACTTCGAGCCATCCAAGGATCCGTTGAAGCTAGATCCATTTTTCTCTTTTCCAGTAGGTTTATCCAAGGAACTTAAGGTAGTAATGATGTTCATAACATCATTCGATTCATATATATAAAGCTATCTTATTCGAAGGTTTAACCTTGTAATCACTAGAACATAGTTTAGTTAATTCTAAACTTGTTCGCAAACAAAAGTTAATCCTTCTAACTTGAATTTTAAAATCAGCTAAACACATGTTCTATATCTATATGATATGCTAACTTAATGATTTAAAACATGAAAACACGAAAAACACCGTAAAACCGGATTTACGCCGTCGTAGTAACACCGCGGGCTGTTTTGGGTTAGTTAATTAAAAACTATGATAAACTTTGATTTAAAAGTTGTTATTCTGAGAAAATGATTTTTATTATGAACATGAAACTATATCCAAAAATTATGGTTAAACTCAAAGTGGAAGTATGTTTTCTAAAATGGTCATCTAGACGTCGTTTTTTCGACTGAAATGACTACCTTTACAAAAACGACTTGTAACTTATTTTTCCGACTATAAACCTATAGTTTTTCTATTTAGATTCATAAAATAGAGTTCAATATGAAACCATAGCAATTTGATTCACTCAAAACGGATTTAAAATGAAGAAGTTAAGGGTAAAAACAAGATTGGATAATTTTTCTCATTTTAGCTACGTGAAAATTGGTAACAAATCTATTCCAACCATAACTTAATCAACTTGTATTGTATATTATGAAATCTTGAGATACCATAGACACGTATACAATGTTTTGACCTATCATGTCGACACATCTATATATATTTCGGAACAACCATAGACACTCTATATGTGAATTTTGGAGTTAGCTATACAGGTTTGAGGTTGATTCCAAAATATATATAGTTTGAGTTGTGATCAATACTGAGATACGTATACACTGGGTCGTGGATTGATTCAAGATAATATTTATCGATTTATTTCTGTACATCTAACTGTGGACAACTAGTTGTAGGTTACTAACGAGGACAGCTGACTTAATAAACTTAAAACATCAAAATATATTAAAAGTGTTGTAAATATATTTTGAACATACTTTGATATATATGTATATATTGTTATAGGTTCGTGAATCAACCAGTGGCGAAGTCTTACTTTCCGACGAAGTAAAAATATGTGAAAGTGAGTTATAGTCCCACTTTTAAAATCTAATATTTTTGGGATGAGAATACATGCAGGTTTTATAAATGATTTACAAAATAGACACAAGTACGTGAAACTACATTCTATGATTAAATTATCGAAATCGAATATGCCCCTTTTTATTAAGTCTGGTAATCTAAGAATTAGGGAACAGACACCCTAATTGACGCGAATCCTAAAGATAGATCTATTGGGCCTAACAAACCCCATCCAAAGTACCGGATGCTTTAGTACTTCGAAATTTATATCATATCTGAAGGGTATCTCGGAATGATGGGGATATTCTTATATATGCATCTTGTTAATGTCGGTTACCAGGTGTTCACCATATGAATGATTTTTATCTCTATGTATGGGATGTGTATTGAAATATGAAATCTTGTGGTCTATTATTATGATTTGATATATATAGGTTAAACCTGTAACTCACCAACATTTTTGTTGACGTTTTAAGCATGTTTATTCTCAGGTGATTATTAAGAGCTTTCGCTGTCGCATACTTAAATAAGGACGAGATTTGGAGTCCATGCTTGTATGATATTGTGTAAAAACTGCATTCAAGAAACTTATTTTGTTGTAACATATTTTTATTGTAAACCATTATGTAATGGTCGTGTGTAAACAGGATATTTTAGATTATCATTATTTGATAATCTACGTAAAGCTTTTTAAACCTTTATTGATGAAATAAAGGTTATGGTTTGTTTTAAAATGAATGCAGTCTTTGAAAAACGTCTCATATAGAGGTCAAAACTTCGCAACGAAATCAATTAATATGGAACGTTTTTAATCAATAAGAACGGGACATTTCAGTGTGTAAACAAGATATTTTAGATTATCATTATTTGATAATCTACGTAAAGCTTTTTAAACCTTTATTTATGAAATAAAGGTTATGGTTTGTTTTAAAAATGAATGCAGTCTTTGAAAAACTTCTCATATAGAGGTCAAAACCTCGCAACGAAATCAATTAATATGGAACGTTTTTAATCAATAAGAACGGGACATTTCAGTTGGTATCAGAGCGTTGGTCTTAGAGAACCAGAAAATTTGTATTAGTGTGTCTTATCGAGTTTGTTAGGATGCATTAGTGAGTCTGGACTTCGACCGTGTTTTCTTTAAAAATGATTGTTTAACATTTTTGTTGAAAACTATATATTATTAACATGTATATATTATGTGATATATTAATCTCTTAACATGTTTAATATTGTGTGATAGATGTCTACCTCTAGCATAAATCCCATTGACTCACCTAATAATAATGAAGAGTCGAATATATATTGGACTGATTCACAAGTTCCCGAAGAAGAACCGGAAGAAGAATCAGAACCGGAAGAAGAATCAGAACCGGAAGAGGAGGAACCGGAGGAGGATATAGAACCGGTGGGGGAAATAATAAAACGGTTAAGTAAAATAAAATCCTCACACAACCGACCAAGGTTAATTATGGTCAATGGTGTTTCCGCCAAGGAAGCAAAATATTGGGAGGATTACCAATTCTCCGATGAATCGGATTCCGACGAGAATTCCGATGATGTTATAGAAATTACCCCAACTGAATTTAAAAAGGCAAAAGAAAATAATAAGGGAAAGGGCATAAAAATAGAGAAATCTAATTCCAACCCCGATGAACTTTATATGTATCGTCAACCCCCGAAGCCCTTAAGTTGTAACAATGACCCGGGAACCTCTAAACCACCAGGTTTTCTAAACCGTTGTGGAAAACGACAGCTCGTATTAGGGGAACATCATATATCCCTAGAAACTTGGCAAAACGAACCAAAACCGAAGAAGAAGAAGAAACGAGCGAGTCAGAATAAGATAGTTGTATTCGTGTGGTGTAATATATGTAATATAGTGTGCTTATGCTTTATGATATATGTAAAAATTGCTTGTATTAATAAGTATTTTTTTTATGAATCTAACTCTTGTCTATTTTACTGTATAAAAACACAAAATGGATAGACAACCCAATATTTTAAGAGACCTACCCGGAGACATGATTGATGAAATCTTGTCTAGAGTCGGTCAGAATTCTTCGGCATAACTATTTACGGCGAAATCAGTTTGTAAGACATTCGAAGAACGTTCCAAGAATGTCTTGGTTTATAAGAGACTTTCGTTTGAAAGATGGGGGATATCACATTGGGAAACCCATAAGTTACGATGTGTTTACTTTGACGCATATATTGCGGGGAACCCAAATGCTATTTTACGCAACGGGTTAAGAAATTATTTTGACTCAATGTATCCGAATATAGGACTTCATGATTTAGAAAAAGCGGCTAACATGCAACATAAAGAAGCATGCTATGCTTACGGGTTAGTAATGTTCGCTTCTCACCAAAGTGAGAAAAAGAACATCGGGCTACAACTATTAAACAAAACGTTCCCACAAGTGACGGAGTCGGTAATTGGGGTAAGAAATGAGGTTTTTAGATTATTACGAGACTGTTGGTCATTACGTAACCCTCGTCCCTTTGACGACGTTACAACACGCTGTCTTATCAACGGCCATAACGGTTATGTTCAACAAGACCAAGGATTGGAAGTAGTCCTAGTAAAACCGGAATGCATGACTTGTTTCTGGACGTATGAATTACGTGTCTTTATTGCCTTTGCTGAACGACTTGTGTACTAGCTAGAATTATCTTCACAACTATCTTGTATCAAAGTTATTGTGTGCTATATTTTATGCTTTATGTAAAATAAGCGGTATTGTAAGTTTGTAAAATATTGTATAAAAGTTTGAACGAGAAATATTATTATAATCAGTTTTTCATATAGAATTGTAGTAGTTGAATTGTATATTAGCTACTAAGTATGAACTTAACGGGTAGGTACTACCCGAATTTAAACTTATAAAATGCTAATATGAAGAAAAAGCTTTTATAAATGAGTTCATATTATGCTACGAAATACTATTAACTACTCTTAATATTCTGTATGATTAACTTGTTCCATTTGACTATTTTGAAGGAAATGGCACCGACTACTCGACACACCGTGAATATGAATGAAGAGGAATTCCGTACTTTCTAACTTCAAACATAGCCGCAGTACAGGCTGCGCTACATACCAACAATAACCTTGGATCTAGCAGTACAGGAAATCGTGTAGGATGCATCTACAAAGAATTCACTGCCTGCAAACCTTTGGAATTTGATGGAACCGAAGGACCGATCGGATTGAAACGGTGAACCGAGAAGGTCGAATCGGTGTTTGCCATAAGTAAGTGTACTGAAGAGGACAAAGTGAAGTACGCTACGCATACCTTCACAGGTTCTGCGTTAACATGGTGGAATACCTATCTAGAGCAAGTGGGACAAGATGATGCGTACGCACTACCGTGGTTAGCATTCAAGCACTTGATGAACGAGAAGTACCGTCCCAGAACCGAGGTCAATAAGCTCAAGACAGAACTTAGAGGGTTACGAACCCAAGGATTTTATATTACCACGTACAAAAGACAATTCACAGAATTGTGCCTATTGTGTCCGGGAGCGTTCGAAGATGAGGAAGAGAAGATCGACGCGTTTGTGAAAGGATTACCGGAAAGAATCCAAGAAGATGTAAGTTCACACGTGCGTGCCTCCATACAACAGGCATGTAGAATGGCTCACAAACTAGTGAACCAGATTGAGGAAAGAATTAAAGAACATACGGCTGAAGAGGCCAATGTGAAGCAAGTCAAAAGAAAGTGGGAGGACAACGGTGATAAGAATCACCAATACAACAACAACAGCAATTACAATAATAATCGCAACAATTATCCCAACAATCGCAACATCAATCGCAACTACAACAAACGGCCCAACAACAACAACAACAACAACAACAACAACAACAACAACAGCAACTACAACAATCATCCCAACAACAATAACAACCGCAACAACAACAACAACAATCAGAAGCAGCTATGCCAAAGGTGTGAAAAGTATCACTCGGGATTCTGCATCAAATTTTGCAACAAGTGTAAAAGAAATGGTCATAGCGCGGCGAAGTATGAGGTCTACGGACCAGGGGTTAACAGAACGAAAGGAACAAATGGTGTCGGAACGAGTAATGGCGGAGCAAGTAGTGTCGGAGCAAGTTATGCCAATGTAGTTTGTTATAAATGTGGAAAACCGGGCCACATTATTAGAAATTGCCCGTACTAGGAGAACACGAATGGACAAGGCCGCGGAAGAGTTTTCAATATTAATGCGGCAGAGGCACAGGAAGACCCGGAGCTTGTTACGGGTACGTTTCTTATTGACAATAAATCTGCTTACGTTTTATTTGATTCGGGTGCGGATAGAAGCTATATGAGTAGAGATTTTTGTGCTAAATTAAGTTGTCCATTGACGCCGTTGGATAGTAAATTTTTACTCGAATTAGCAAATGGTAAATTAATTTCAGCAGATAATATATGTCGGAATCGAGAAATTAAACTGGTTAGCAAAACATTTAAGATTGACTTGATACCAGTAGAGTTAGGGAGTTTTGATGTGATAATCGGTATGGACTGGTTGAAAGAAGTGAAAGCAGAGATCGTTTGTTACAAAAATGCAATTCGCATTATACGAGAAAAAGGAAACCCTTAATGGTGTACGGAGAAAAGGGCAACACGAAGCTACATCTTATTAGTAATTTGAATGCACAAAAACTAATAAGAAAAGGTTGCTATGCTGTTCTAGCACACGTCGAGAAAGTACAAACTGAAGAAAAGAGCATCAATGATGTTCCCGTCGCAAAAGAATTTCCCGATGTATTTCTGAAAGAATTACCGGGATTACCCCCACATCGATCCGTTGAATTTCAAATAGATCTTGTACCAGGAGCTGCACCAATAGCTCGTGCTCCTTACAGACTCGCACCCAGCGAGATGAAAGAACTGCAAAGCCAATTACAAGAACTTTTAGAGCGTGGTTTCATTCGACCAAGCACATCACCATGGGGAGTTCCTGTTTTGTTTGTCAAGAAGAAAGATGGTACATTCAGGTTGTGTATCGACTACCGAGAGTTGAAAAAACTTACCATCAAGAACCGCTACCCACTACCGAGAATCGACGACTTATTTGATCAACTACAAGGCTCGTCTGTTTATTCAAAGATTGACTTACGTTTCGGGTATCATCAAATGCGGGTGAAAGAAGATGATATTCCAAAAACTGCTTTTAGGACGCGTTATGGTCATTACGAGTTTATGGTTATGCCGTTTGGATTGACTAACGCACCAGCTTTGTTCATGGACCTTATGAACCGAGTGTGTGGGCCATATCTTGACAAGTTTTTCATTGTTTTCATCAATGACATACTTATTTACTCAAAGAATAATCAAGAGCACGAAGAACATTTGAGAAAAGTGCTAGAAGTATTGAGGAAAGAAAAACTGTACGCTAAGTTTTCAAAGTGTGCATTTTGGTTGGAAGAAGTTCAATTCCTCGGTCACATAGTGAACAAAGAAGGTATCCAGGTGGACCTGGCAAAGATCGAAACCGTTGAAATGTGGGAAACCCCAAAAACTCCGAAGCATATACGTCAATTTTTAGGATTGGCTGGTTACTACAGAAGATTCATCCAAGATTTCTCCAAAATAGCAAAACCCTTGACTGCATTAACGCATAAAGGGAAGAAATTTGAATGGAAGGATGAACAAGAGAAGGCGTTTAAGTTATTGAAGAAAAAGCTAACTACGGCACCTATATTGTCATTGCCTAAAGGGAATGATGATTTTGTGATTTATTGTGACGCATCAAAGCAAGGTATCGGTTGTGTATTAATGCAACGAACGAAGGTGATTGCTTATGCGTCTAGACAATTGAAGATTCACGAGAAAAATTATACGACTCACGATTTGGAATTGGGTGCTGTTGTTTTTGCATTAAAGACTTGGAGGCATTATTTTTATGGGGTCAAAAGTATTATATATACCAACCACAAAAGTCTTCAACACATATTTAATCAGAAACAACTGAATATGAGGCAGTGTAGGTGGATTGAATTGTTGAATGATTACGACTTTGAGATTCGTTACCACCCGGGGAAGGCAAATGTGGTAGCCGATGCCTTGAGCAGAAAGGACAGAGAACCCATTCGAGTAAAATCTATGAATATAATGATTCACACTAACCTTACTACTCAAATAAAGGAGGCGCAACAAGGAGTTTTAAAAGAGGGAAATTTAAAGGATGAAATACCCAAAGGATCGGAGAAGCATCTTAATATTCGGGAAGACGGAACCCGGTATAGGGCTGAAAGGATTTGGGTACCAAAATTTGGAGATATGAGAGAAATGGTACTTAGAGAAGCTCATAAAACCAGATACTCAATACATCCTGGAACGGGGAAGATGTACAAGGATCTCAAGAAACATTTTTGGTGGCCGGGTATGAAAGCCGATGTTGCTAAATACGTAGGAGAATGTTTGACGTGTTCTAAGGTCAAAGCTGAGCATCAGAAACCATCAGGTCTACTTCAACAACCCGAAATCCCGGAATGGAAATGGGAAAACATTACCATGGATTTCATCACTAAATTGCCAAGGACTGCAAGTGGTTTTGATACTATTTGGGTAATAGTTGATCGTCTCACCAAATCAGCACACTTCCTGCCAATAAGAGAAGATGACAAGATGGAGAAGTTAGCACGACTGTATTTGAAGGAAGTCGTCTCCAGACATGGAATACCAATCTCTATTAACTCTGATAGGGATGGCAGATTTATTTCAAGATTCTGACAGACATTACAGCAAGCATTAGGAACTCGTCTAGACATGAGTACTGCCTATCATCCACAAACTGATGGGCAGAGCGAAAGGACGATACAAATGCTTGAAGACATGCTACGAGCATGTGTTATTGATTTCGGAAACAGTTGGGATCGACATCTACCGTTAGCAGAATTTTCCTACAACAACAGCTACCATTCAAGCATTGAGATGGCGCCGTTTGAAGCACTTTATGGTAGAAAGTGTAGGTCTCCGATTTGTTGGAGTGAAGTGGGGGATAGACAGATTACGGGTCCGGAGATAATACAAGAAACTACCGAAAAGATCATCCAAATTCAACAACGGTTGAAAACCGCTCAAAGTCGACAAAAGAGCTACGCTGACATTAAAAGAAAAGATATAGAATTTGAAATTGGAGAGATGGTCATGCTTAAAGTTGCACCTTGGAAAGGTGTTGTTCGATTTGGTAAATGAGGGAAATTAAATCCAAGGTATATCGGACCATTCAAGATTATTGATCGTGTCGGACCAGTAGCTTACCGACTTGAGTTACCTCAACAACTAGCGGCTGTACATAACACTTTCCACGTCTCGAATTTGAAGAAATGTTTTGCTAAAGAAGATCTCACTATTCCGTTAGATGAAATCCAAATCAACGAAAAACTTCAATTCATCGAAGAACCCGTCAAAATAATGGATCGTGAGGTTAAAAGACTTAAACAAAACAAGATACCAATTGTTAAGGTTCGATGGAATGCTCGTAGAGGACCCGAGTTCACCTGGGAGCGAGAAGATCAGATGAAGAAGAAATACCCGCACTTATTTCCAGAAGATACGTCAACACCTCCAACTGCTTAAAATTTCGGGACGAAATTTATTTAACGGGTAGGTACTGTAGTGACCCGAACTTTTCCATGTTTATATATATATTAAATGAAATTGTTATTTACATGATTAAGTGTTTCCAACATGTTAAGCAATCAAACTTGTTAAGACTTGATTAATTGAAATAGGTTTTATATAGACAATTGACCACCCAAGTTGACCGGTGATTCACGAACGTTAAAACTTGTAAAAACTATACGATGACATATATATGGTTATATATATAGTTAACATGATTTTATTATAAGTATGTATCTCATTAGGTATTTTAACAATGAGTTATATACATAAAAATGAGACTATTAATTTAAGAAACTCGAAAACGATATATATAACGATTATCGTTATAACAACGTCTTACTAGGTACATATGAATCATATTAAGATATTGATACACTTGGTTAATTATGTTAAATGATAAGTAAATATATTATTAAGTGTATTAACAATGAAATACATATGTAAAAATAAGACTACTAACTTAATGATTTCGAAACGAGACATATATGTAACGATTATCGTTGTAACGACATTTAACTGTATATATATATCATACTAAGATATATTATATATCATAATATCATGATAATATAACAATTTAACATCTCATTTGTTATAATAAACAATGGGTTAACAACATTCAACAAGATCGTTAACCTAAAGGTTTCAAAACAACACTTACATGTAACGACTAACGATGACTTAACGACTCAGTTAAAATGTATATACATGTAGTGTTTTAATATGTATTCATACACTTTTGAAAGACTTCAAGATACTTATCAAAATACTTCTACTTAACAAAAATGCTTACAATTACATCCTCGTTCAGTTTCAACAACAATTCTACTCGTATGCACCCGTATTCGTACTCGTACAATACACAGTTTTTAGATGTATGTACTATTGGTATATACACTCCAATGATCAGCTCTTAGCAGCCCATGTGAGTCACCTAACACATGTGAGAACCATCATTTGGCAACTAGCATGAAATATCTCATAAAATTACAAAAATATGAGTAATCATTCATGACTTATTTACATGAAAACAAAATTACATATCCTTTATATCTAATCCATACACCAACGACCAAAAACACCTACAAACACTTTAATTCTTCAATTTTATTCATCTAATTGATCTCTCTCAAGTTCTATCTTCAAGTTCTAAGTGTTCTTCATAAATTCCAAAAGTTCTAGTTTCATAAAATCAAGAATACTTCCAAGATTGCAAGTTTACTTCCAAGTTTTCTAAATCCATTCCAAGTAATCATCCAAGATCAAGAAACCTTTGTTGCTTACAGTAGGTTATCTTTCTAATACAAGGTAATAATCATATTCAAACTTTAATTCAATTTCTATAACTATGACAATCTTATTTCGAGTGGAAATCTTACTTGAAATTGTTTTCGTGTCATGATTCTGCTTCAAGAACTTTCAAGCCATCCAAGGATCCTTTGAAGCTAGATATATTTTTATCATTTCCAGTAGGTTTATCCAAGGAACTTGAGTTAGTAATGATGTTCATAACATCATTCAATTCATACATATAAAGCTATCTTATTCGAAGTTTTAAACTTGTAATTACTAGAACATAGTTTAGTTAATTCTAAACTTGTTCGCAAATAAAAGTTAATCCTTCTAACTTGAATTTTAAAATCAACTAAACACATGTTCTATATCTATATGATATGCTAACTTAATGATTTAAAACCTGGAAACACGAAAAACACCGTAAAACCGGATTTACGCCGTCGTAGTAACACCGCGGGCTGTTTTGGGTTAGTTAATTAAAAACTATGATAAACTTTGATTTAAAAGTTGTTATTCTGGGAAAATGATTTTTATTATGAACATGAAACTATATCCAAAAATTATGGTTAAACTCAAAGCGAAAATATGTTTTCTAAAATGGTCATCTAGACGTCGTTCTTTCGACTGAAATGACTACCTTTACAAAAACGACTTATAACTTATTTTTCTGACTATAAACCTATAATTTTTCTATTTATATTCATAAAATAGAGTTCAATATGAAACCATAGCAATTTGATTCACTCAAAACGGATTTAAAATGAAGAAGTTATGGGTAAAACAAGATTGGATAATTTTTCTCATTTTAGCTACGTGAAAATTGGTAACAAATCTATTCCAACCATAACTTAATCAACTTGTATTGTATATTATGTAATCTTGAGATACCATAGACACGTATACAATGTTTCGACATATCATGTCGACACATCTATATATATTTCGGAACAACCATAGACACTCTATATGTGAATGTTGGAGTTAGCTATACAGGATTGAGGTTGATTCCAAAATATATATAGTTTGAGTTGTGATCAATACTGAGATACGTATACACTGGGTCGTGGATTGATTCAAGATAATATTTATCGATTTATTTCTGTACATCTAACTGTGGACAACTAGTTGTAGGTTACTAACGAGGACAGCTGACTTAATAAACTTAAAACATCAAAATATATTAAAAGTGTTGTAAATATATTTTGAACATACTTTGATATATATGTATATATTGTTATAGGTTCGTGAATCAACCAGTGGCCAAGTCTTACTTCCCGACGAAGTAAAAATCTGTGAAAGTGAGTTATAGTCCCACTTTTAAAATCTAATATTTTTGGGATGAGAATACATGCAGGTTTTATAAATGATTTACAAAATAGACACAAGTACGTGAAACTACATTCTATGGTTGAATTATCGAAATCGAATATGCCCCTCTTTATTAAGTCTGGTAATCTAAGAATTAGGGAACAGACACCCTAATTGACGCGAATCCTAAAGATAGATCTATTGGGCCTAACAAACCCCATCCAAAGTACCGGATACTTTAGTACTTCGAAATTTATATCATATCCGAAGGGTGTCCCGGAATGATGGGGATATTCTTATATACGCATCTTGTTAATGTCGGTTACCAGGTGTTCACCATATGAATGATTTTTATCTCTATGTATGGGATGTGTATTGAAATATGAAATCTTGTGGTCTATTGTTACGATTTGATATATATAGGTTAAACCTATAACTCACCAACATTTTTGTTGACGTTTAAAGCATGTTTATTCTCAGGTGAATACTAAGAGCTTCCGCTGTTGCATACTAAAATAAGGACAAGATTTGGAGTCCATGTTTGTATGATATTGTGTAAAAACTGCATTCAAGAAACTGATTTCGATGTAACATATTTGTATTGTAAATCATTATGTAATGGTTGTGTGTAAGCAGGATATTTTAGATTATCATTATTTGATAATCTACGTAAAGCTTTTTAATCCTTTATTTATGAAATAAAGGTTATGGTTTGTTTTAAAAATGAATGCAGTCTTTGAAAAACGTCTCATATAGAGGTCAAAACCTCGCAACGAAATCAATTAATATGGAACGTTTTTAATCAATAAGAACGGGACATTTCAGCATGTACCACCGCCGCCATCTCAAGATCATGAGTCGGGTATCTCATCTCGTGTTCTTTTAATTGCCGAGAGGCATAAGCGATGACTTTACCCCTTTGCATAAGAACACACCCGAGCCCATTTAGAGAAGCATCACAATAAACTGTCATGTCTTCTACCCCTTCCGGCAACACTAACACCGGAGCTTGACACAACTTCTCTTTTAACAATTGAAAAGCAATTTCTTGCTCGTTCTCCCAATTAAACCTAGCATTCTTTCTCGTCAACTTCGTCAATGGAGAAGCAATCTTAGAAAAGTCTTGGATAAACTGACGATAATAACCGGCCAATCCGAGAAAACTTCGGATTTCCGTAGGCGTAGTCGGTCGTCCCCAACTCTTCACCGTCTCGATCTTCCCCGAATCTACTTGAATACCGTTTTCGTTCACAATATGACCAAGGAAATGAACTTCCCTTAGCCAAAATTCACATTTGGAGAACTTTGCATACAACTTCTCCTTTCGTAGCGTCTTCAATACTTCACGCAAATGACGTTCATGTTCGTTCATACTTTTCGAGTAGACTAGTATGTCATCAATGAACACTATTACCGACTTGTCCAACATAGGTTGGCACACTCGGTTCATAAGATCCATGAATGCTGCCGGTGCATTCGTAAGATAAAAAGGCATAACTACGAACTCAAAATGCCCATAAAGCGTTCGAAAAGCCGTTTTCTCAATGTCTTCCTCACGGACCCGCATTTGGTGATAGCCGGACCGTAGGTCGATTTTAGAGAAATACGTTGCACCTTGAAGTTGATCAAACAAATCGTCAATCCTAGGTAACGGATAACGATTCTTGATCGTCACTTTATTCAACTCACGGTAATCAATGCACATACGCATACTACCATCTTTCTACTTCACAAATAACACCGGAGCGCCCCATGGCGAAGCACTCGGTCGAATAAAACCCTTTTTGAGCAACTCTTAGATTTGATTCAACAACTCTTGCATTTCCGTTGGCGCTAAACGATAAGGAGTTTTAGCAATGGGGGTAGCCCCCGGAACCAACTCAATGCGAAATTCAACTTGTCTTTCCGCCGGAACACCCGGTAACTCATCCGGAAAAACGTCTTCAAATTCATTAACCACCGGAATTTCACGAATGGCTGGTGGCTCATTACGAGTATCAACAACATGAGCAAGGAAAGCCATGCCACCGGTAACAACGAGACGACGTGCCCGTGCAAAAGTGCATATCAGCACCGGTCTCCTTCGCTTATCACCATGAATAATCAACTCTCCCCCACTTGAGGTCTTCACACGAATAAACTTATCATGGCATGCAATATCGGCTCTATAACGATCGAGCCAATCCATACCAATGACAATATCAAAATCGCCCAAGGTCATTGGAATGAGATCAATTTTAAAGGTTTCGACACCGAAAATAACATCACAATTTTCACACACATCAACCACTAGCACCGTCTTGCCGTCCGCTATTTAGACTTCTACCAGACGACTTAACTTAGCTAACGGTCTATCAAGTTTAGGCACAGATTTAGGAGACACAAACGACAAATTTGCACCGCTATCAAATAGAATTCTCGTCGGGTTAGAATTAACCATGAAAGTACCTGAGACAACTTCGTTCGATTGCTTGGCTTCATCATTCGTCATCCTGTAGTTGGGACCCCTAGCCGTACCCGCCGCTTTCTCTAACCGTTTAACATTATCATTATTCAAATCGGGACATTCCAGGCTCTTATGCCCCTCTTTACCACAATTAAAGCAAGTGGTTTTGGTCGACGCCTTGGTGCAATCACGGGCCATGTGTCCTTTTTGATTACAATTATAACACGTGGGCCCCAAACCTCCGAAAGCACCCTTCTTCACACTATTAACGCTTTCGGATCCTTTCTTGGACTTCTTGTTTGAAAAGTTCGAATGACTTGAACCCTCAAACTTCCTCTTTGAAAAAGTAAAATCGCTCTTTCTTGGCACCTCCAGCTCAAAACCCCGAGCCAATTCAAATAACTCGTCAAAAGACTTTGCCATACTCCGACTAATCTTACCCTTGTACTCATCATTTAAAGTGCAGTAGAAATCCTTCATTAGCTTGTGATCATCACCAACATACTCCGGGCAAAAACGAGTCTTTGCCAAGAAGATAGACTTAAGAGTAACTAAGTCCATTGAACCCTGTTGCAAATGGTGCAACTCGTCCCGGATTCTATCGAGATCGGAAGAAGTTCGGTATTCCTTGAAAAACTCCTTCTTAACCTCTTCCCACGTCAAGCCCATACATTGTTCCTCACCATACAAGTTGATTTTATCATCCCACCATAACTTAGCCTCTTCTCGTAGCATGCTAGAACCATACCTCGCCATCTTCTCGGGAGGACATTCCGAGGTACAGAAAGCTCCCTCGATATTGGAGATCCAACATGTACTTTTTAAAGGATCTCGCACCCCATTAAACATCGGGGGTTGAGCGTCCTTGAAATTCTTGTAGTGGAAGTCCCGCCTTCCATCACCTCCTTCACCACGAGGATAAATGTTTCTAGCGTCAAGTGCCTCTTCGATAGTGGCCTTCATTCGTTCATTAATTAGATCGGTTATTTGCTCATTAACCGAATCTTGGAAGACCTTTCGAACGTCCGCAAGAAAATCCGCTTTTAACTTTTTAAAGACGGCCTCAACCTTGGCCGAAAACTCGGCGTCCTCGTTCGTACTTCCATTATCATTATCGGAACCATTTCTCGTCTTCATTCTATAAAACGAAATAGGTTAAACCACAAAACGAAAGGACAAATTACATATGAATATACATATATGCCACACTACTCCATCTCGCTCAACAATCGTCGTACATCGCTTGTTTAACATGACTTGTGCCCGTAATAATGGTAGCTAGTCATTACTACGCGAGCACGTCGCATTAACTTGCTAGTACAACGTCTATCTCGCTTGATGCTTGCTAAACACAACAAAAAAAATAGCGCATGATTAGTTCACATAATCCTATGCACCAACCAATCCCGGCCCGACCCAAAGTCCTTCAAGTCCCGCATAACGCGCACACAAAAGTCTAAGTCTAGGCACCTATCTCAAGTCACCTAAATCCCTTAGACCATGCTCTGATACCACTTGTAACAACCCGACTTCAAAAACTCAAAACGCGTACAAAAAAAAAAAATTTCTGGGACTGACCATCTGGACGGCGTCCAGATTTTGTGACGACGTCCAGCCCTTAAGAATGGGACGGCGTCCAAGCAATTGGGACGGTGTCCCAATGAACTGCCATTGACTGATCACGGGTCCAACTCACGTGAGCAGAAAACCCGCTTCCCGAAACTTTTACACGAAAACCTTTTCACAACATAACACAATATGATAAACTAAGAGGCTTTCATCATCAAATCAAGTTTTACAACATCGGGCCCACATCGCCCATTTTACGAGTTTCGTTCCAAAAATAAAAGTTTCGACCAAATATAAGTTTAATTCCCAAATGACCCTAGAGCATGGTGTTTGGGGTTAAACTACCCAAAGCTTGACCGAACTTCCAAAAGCTAACCCAAAAGCATTCCCTATCAAATCAAGCGGGAGAACTAATCCAACCGAATACCTTTTCCTTTGTCCGCACCCGAGCCTAAAAAGGTAGACAACGAGAGGGTAAGCTAACGCTTAGTAAATGCAATAATTATACATACATATATATAACCCATCTATTTGCAATCACAATTTCCGAATATCTCGTACAAACTTGAAACTCAAAATAGCATAACATCATACCCGAAATACTTAACAAGTCGCACATTATCACAAAACCGCATTAGCATATACTCAACATAATATATTTAAACAATATGCTAAACAATCAACAATCTCAATATGGTTAACCATAACGCTATGGTGCTACCGGCTCGTGGTTCACACCATACTAAATTGAGTCATACTCTTTTATAGTGCTACCAGCTCGTGGTTCACACTTTGTTTTATAGTGCTACCGGCTCGTGGTTCACACTCGATGCTACCGGCTCGTGGTTCACATCTTAGTTTATAGTGCTACCGGTTCATGGTTCACACTTGATCACACACATGTTATGGCACTACCAGCTTAATGGTTCATACCATAACACCCACAAATAAATACGTCATATACACATACGTATAATTACTCCACTCACCTTAATGTCTTCGTGAAAGTTAACCGAACTTGCAAACCTTCAAAGTAACGTACCTATTACATTAGGCACATAATCAATCACACAATCAAATTTGTCAACTAACTCACTCAACATACTAGAGTCGTTTGACTCAAAGTGCAATTCCAACCCAATTGCACCCTTAACCCTAATAATGGGTCAACTTTACCAAAAACCCTAACTCTAGCCATTTATGGTCTTAATATGCATTTAATCACCCGGTTATCACATTTCCCTACTAACAAGTTGATAATGCTAAAAACGAACATATATTTCATAGCATTATTCCTCAAGAAAGACAAGCTTTTAGTCGCAATTGTTCTATTTACAAGTGATATTCGTTTAAATAATAAAAGGTGAAGACAAAAGACAGATTCGACGAATTGAAGACGCAAACGACCAAAAAGCTCAAAAGTACAAAAGACAATCAAAGAGGTTCCAATTATTGATAAGAAACGTCTCGAAATTACAAGAGTACAAGATTCAAAACGCAAAGTACAAGATATTAAATTGTACGCAAGGACGTTCGAAAATCCGGAACAGGGACCAGAGTCAACTCTCAACGCTCGACGCAACGGACTAAAAATTACAAGTCAACTATGCACATGAATATAATATAATATATAAATAATTCTTAAAAATTATATATATATTATATTAATATTTAAAACCGTCGGCAGACTAAGATCCAATTTGGAGTGAGCTGTATTTTCAAACTCCGCGACTCGCGGAGTTTGAAGGCAAAAAATGCCGCGAGTCGCGGAGTATCCCTGAACTCAATTCCCTATAAAGCCAACCGAATTCTGATCATTTTTCATACTCATATATCCATCTCTCTCTCTCAATATATACGTAAATATATATAATTTTAATTTTAATTTTAATTTTAAATCCTAATAATAAGGGTATGTTAGCAAATGTTGTAAGGGTGTAAGTCGAAATTCTGTCCGTGTAACGCTACGCTATTTTTAATCATTGTAAGTTATGTTCAACCTTTTTAATTTAATGTCTCGTAGCTAAGTTATTATTATGCTTATTTAATCCGAAGTAATCATGATGTTGGGCTAATTACTAAAATTGGGTAATTGGGCTTTGTACCATAATTGGGGTTTGGACAAAAGAACGACACTTGTGGAAATTAGACTATGGGCTATTAATGGGCTTTATATTTGTTTAACTAAATGATAGTTTGTTAATGTCAATATAAAGATTTACAATTGGGCGTCCCTATAAATAACCATTTACACTCGATCGGACACGATGGGCAGGGTATTTATATGTACGAATAATCGTTCATTTAACCGGACACGGGAATGGATTAATAGCCACTAGAATAATTAAAACAGGGGTGAAATTATGTACAAGGACACTTGGTATAATTGATAACAAAATATTAAAACCTTGGGTTACACTCAGTCGACATCCTGGTGTAATTATTAAACAAAGTATTAAAATCTTGTTACAGTTTAAGTCCCCAATTAGTTAGAATATTTAACTTCGGGTATAAGAATAATTTGACGAGGACACTCGCACTTTATATTTATGACTGATGGACTGTTATGGACAAAAACCAGACGGACATATTAAATAATCCAGGACAAAGGACAATTAACCCATGGGCATAAAACTAAAATCAACACGTCAAACATCATGATTACGGAAGTTTAAATAAGCATAATTCTTTTATTTCATATTTAATTTCCTTTATTTTATATTTAATTGCACTTCTAATTATCGCATTTTTATTGTTATTGTATTTAATTGCACTTTTAATTATCGTACTTTTTAATTATCGCAAGTTTATTTTATCGCACTTTTATTATTCGCAATTTCATTATCGTTATTTACTTTACGCTTTAATTTAAGTCTTGTATTTATTTTTAATATTTTACATTTGGTTTTAACTGCGACTAAAGTTTTAAAATCGACAAACCGGTCATTAAACGGTAAAAATCCCCCTTTATAATAATAATATTACTTGTATATATATTTGTATTTTTATAAAAGTAAACTAATATAGCGTTAAGCTTTGTTTAAAGATTTTCCCTGTGGAACGAACCGGACTTACTAAAAACTACACTACTGTACGATTAGGTACACTGCCTATAAGTGTTGTAGCAAGGTTTAAGTATATCCATTCTCTAAATAAATAAATATCTTGTGTAAAATTGTATCGTATTTAATAGTATTTTCTTGTAAAATTTAATAGTATTTTATATACACCTCGCGAAACATCAAGTTATTTTTGGCGCCGCTGCCGGGGAATCTCTTAAACGCCGGAAGCGCAACGCTAATATAAAAAAAAAAGATTTTTAGTTTACTTTTATTAAAATTCATTTTTATAAAAATACGTTTTTATTTATTCAAAAATATAAAAAGAAAAACAAAAATATAAGTATTTTTAAGTTTTTGTTAAATATTTAAGTTTTATAAAGTTTCTTTATTTTTATATAAGTTTTATTTAAGTATTTTGTTTTTATTTAAAACAACAAAAAAAACCGAAAAAAAATAAAATTTAATATATATAAATCTATTTTTAAGATATTTTTAAAAATTATAAAGTAGTTCTATTTTTATTTAAGTTTTTAAATATAAGTTTTTATTATACAAATATCTTAATATAAACAGAAAATATAAAAACAGAAAATATAAAATAAAAAAAAACGCGTAAAATTTAAAACTGTACCTGAGTTGAATTCTGGAACCCCGCGACTCGCGGAGTTTTCTGCTTCGGGCACCGCAACTCGCGGAGCTACTCTGACACCGACATAACCCTAATTCAGCATTAATTACGGGTAATTATTAATTATTATTATTATTAACCCTAAATAATAATTATTATAATTAGTTTTATTTTAAAGTTTCTTTTTATTTAATTTGTTTTATTTAGTTAAATTAGTTTAATTAAATTGTAAAATTAATAGTTTTAATAAATAAATAATATAAAAATAATATTTTTATAAAAATTGTATTTTTTACAACTTTTTGTATATTTTTATATTTTGTCCCTTTTTAATCGTTTTAGCGTAATATTTGTATTTTTAGCTCATATTTAGTTTTAAACTTAGTTTTTGCCATAGTTATTTTTACTTCTAGATTTTTAGGCTTTGCCGTAGAATTCTTTAAGTGCTTTTTCTTTAGACTAAGATTTAGGTGCTTTAGAATTTTGCGACGCCTTTTTAAGTTTTAGTTTCTTTTTAAGTTATTTACATTTGGGATATAGTTTTTCCTGTAAGTTTTAATATTTTTAGACGACTTTTACCTATGTATCAATTATCATTCCAATTAGTAATCTCAATTTGCGATTATAATTTTAAGTTAGTTGTAGTGATAAGGTTGGGTTAGTCAAGTGTTTTTAAGTTTTACAAGTTTCTTTTATTTTTCCGTCACCTTTTATTTTTCAACCATTTTTCTTTTTCGACGCGCTCTTTTTCTTTCTTATTTCTCGCTATTCTAGTTTTAGGACATAGATTTTTATTCTACTTCTTATCTAAATTTCTTAAAATTACGAAAATTTATTTTAAGTGGTTAAATTGATAGACATCAAAATTTTCTGGTTAGTAGTAATAGTTGGATTTGTACGTGGACCGGGTTATTGGAGCCAAACAGTCCTCAATTATATTGAGACCAAACGAATCCTGCCCCTCTGCTGCATCTTTTGGCTATTCGAAACGTGGGCAAAATCAGAAAAGTCTATTGATTGGATAACTTATTATAATTTTTCTTTCCTTTTAAAAACTAATAGGATATTCAGTGAATGCACCGAGCAAGACGTTCACCACCTTTTGTACGTTCACCACCTGTAACTAGATCAAGACATTTAGCAAATATTACCGCCGTTGATTTTTCTTTAGAATCGTCATCCAGTCGACCAAGTACTCCAGTTCAAATTTCCGATAATCCATTTTTTGAACCCGACCTCACAATTGAGAATCCGGAGAATATTCAAGGACGATTCGTAGATCCTGAACCACTAAACTTTCCTCCAGAACCACCAATCATTCAAACAGAGATTGTTGAGGAACGAACCATTAAATCAGAATCCTCTAGTGATTCCGATTCAACAAATTCAATTATGGAGAATCTGGAACCTTTAAGTATGGAAGACCGAATGAGTGCTAAACGCACTGGCCAAGGTCACGCAATTACTCATCCAGACATTAATGCACCAGATTATGAAATCAAAGGACAAATTCTACACATGGTGACTAATCAATGTCAATTTAGTGGTGCGCCGAAGGAAGATCCAAATGAACATCTACGTACCTTTAATAGGATCTGCACACTATTTAAAATCTGAGAAGTGGAGGATGAACAGATATATCTCATATTATTTCCCTGGACTTTAAAGGGAGAAGCCAAAGATTGGTTGGAATCGTTACCTGAAGGGGCGATTGATACATGGAAATACTATTAAATACTAAAGAATTAGCCCAACATCATGATTACTTCGGATTAAATAAGCATAATAATAACTTAGCTACGAGACATTAAATTAAAAAGGTTGAACATAACTTACAATGATTAAAAATAGCGTAGCGTTACACGGACAGAATTTCGACTTACACCCTTACAACATTTGCTAACATACCCTTATTATTAGGATTTAAAATTAAAATTAAAATTAAAATTAAAATATAAATTATATATATATATATATATATATATATATTTACGTATATATTGAGAGATGGATATATGAGTATGAAAAATGATCAGAATTCGGTTGGCTTTATAGGGAATTGAGTTCAGGGATACTCCGCGACTCGCGGCATTTTTTGCCTTCAAACTCCGCGAGTCGCGGAGTTTGAAAATACAGCTCACTCCAAATTGGATCTTAGTCTGCCGACGGTTTTAAATATTAATATATCAATTTAAGAAATATATTAACCACTTAAAATAAATTTTCGTAATTTTAAGAAATTTAGATAAGAAGTAGAATAAAAATCTATGTCCTAAAACTAGAATAGCGAGAAATAAGAAAGAAAAAGAGTTCGTCGAAAAAGGTCGAAAAAGAAAAATAGTTGAAAAATAAAAGGTGACGGAAAAATAAAAGAAACTTATAAAACTTAAAAACACTTGACTAACCCAACCTTATCACTACAACTAACTTAAAATTATAATCGCAAATTGAGATTACTAATTGGAATGATAATTGATACATAGGTAAAAGGTGTCTAAAAATATTAAAGCTTACAGGAAAAACTATATCCCAAATGGAAATAACTTAAAAAGAAACTAAAACTTAAAAAGGCGTCGCAAAATTCTAAAGTACCTAAATCTTAGTCTAAAGAAAAAGCACTTAAGGAATTCTACGGCAAAGCCTAAAAATCTAGAAGTAAAAAAATAACTATGGCAAAAACTAAGTTTAAAACTAAATATGAGCTAAAAATACAAATATTACGCTAAAACGATTAAAAAGGGACAAAATATAAAAATATACAAAAAGTTGTAAAAAGTTACAAATTTTTATAAAAATATTATTTTTATATTATTTATTTAAAAAACTATTAATTTTAAACTTTAATTAAACTAATTAAACTAAATAATACAAATAATAAATAAAACTAAATTAATTAATTTAATATAAATAACCTAATTAGGTTTTAAAGTTAATAATAATAATAAATACCCCGTATTAAATGCAGATTAGGGCTTCTGGTCAGCTGTGTCAGACGGCTCCGCGAGTTGCGGTAGTCGAGGCAGCAAACTCCGCGAGTCACGGGGTTCCAGAATTCAACTCAGGTACAGTTTTAAATTTTACGCGTTTTTTTTTTATTTTATATTTTCTGTTTTTATATTTTCTGTTTATATTAAGATATTTGTATAATAAAAACTTATATTTAAAAACTTAAATAAAAATAGAACTACTTTTTAATTTTTAAAAATATCTTAAAAATAGATTTATATATATTAAATTTTATTTTTTTCGGTTTTTTTTTAATAAAAACAAAATACTTATATAAAAATAAAAAAACTTTATAAAACTTAAATATTTAACAAAATCTTAAAAATACTTATATTTTTGTTTTTCTTTTTATATTTTTGAATAATTAAAAACGTATTTTTATAAAAACGAATTTTAATAAAAGTAAACTAAAAATCTTTTTTTTTTTGTGTAGCGTTGCGCTTCCGGCTTTTAAGCTAGATTGTCCCCGGCAGCGGCGCCAAAAATAACTTGATGTTTCGCGAGGTGTATATAAAATACTATTAAATTTTACAAGGAAATACTATTAAATACGATACAATTTTACACAAGATATTTATTTATTTATAGAATGGATATACTTAAACCTTGCTACAACACTTATAGGCAGTGTACCTAATCGTACAGTAGTGTAGTTTTTAGTAAGTCCGGTTCGTTCCACAGAGAAAATCTTTAAACAAAGCTTAACGCTATATTAGTTTACTTTTATAAAAATACAAATATATATATAAGTAATATTATTATTATAAAGGGGAGTTTTTACCATTTAATGACCGGTTTGTCGATTTTAAAACTTTAGTCGCAGTTAAAACCAAATGTAAAATATTAAAAATAAATACAAGACTTAAATTAAAGCGTAAAGTAAATAGCGATAATGAAATTACGAATAATAAAAGTGCGATAAAATAAACTTGCGATAATTAAAAAGTACGATAATTAAAAGTGCAATTAAATATAATAACAATAAATAAAAATGCGATAATTAGAAGTGCAATTAAATATAAAATAAGGGAAATTAAATATGAAATAAAAGAATTATGCTTATTTAAACTTCCGTAATCATGATAGTTGACGTGTTGATTTTAGTTTTATGCCCATGGGTTAATTGTCCTTTGTCCTGGATTATTTAATATGTCCGTCTGGTTTTTGTCCATAATAGTCCATCAGTCATAAATATAAAGTGCGAGTGTCCTCGTCAAATTATCCTTATACCCGAAGTTAAATATTCCAACTAATTGGGAACTTAAACTGTAACAAGATTTTAATACTTTGTTTAATAATTACACCAGGATGTCGACTGAGTGTAACCCAAGGTTTTAATATTTTGTTATCAATTATACCATGTGTCCTTGTACATAATTTCACCCCTGTTTTAATTATTCTAGTGGCTATTAATCCATTCCCGTGTCCGGTTAAATGAACGATTATTCGTACATATAAATACCCTGCCCATCGTGTCCGATCGAGTGTAAATGGTTATTTATAGGGACGCCCAATTGTAAATCTTTATATTTGTGAAGACCCGTCCTAATCCATCCGGACGAAATCCATATCGATTATAAACGATTCACAACAGTTGATTACATCGCGAGGTATTTGACCTCTATATGACACATTTTACAAACATTGCATTCAATTTTAAAAGACATTCTTTCTTTACAACGAAAATTGACGGCATGCATACAATTTCAGAATATATCCAACTATAATTGACTTAATAATAATCTTGATGAACTCGACGACTCGAATGCAACGTCTTTTGAAATATGCCATGAATGACTCCAAGTAATGTTTCTAAAATGAGCAAATGCACAGCGGAAGATTTCTTTCATACCTGAGAATAAACATGCTTTCAATTGTCAACCAAAAGGTTGGTGAGTTCATTAGTTTATCATAAATAATCATTTCATAATTTTAATAGACCACAAGATTTCATATTTTCATTTCTCATAAACATACGTCCCATCCATAGAGACAAAAATATCATTCATATGGATTGAACACCTGGTAACCGACATTCACAATATGCATATAAGAATATCCCCATCATTCCGGGATCCTCCTTCGGACATGATATAAATTTTGAAGTACTAAAGCATCCGGTACTTTGGATGGGGCTTGTTGGGCCCGATAGATCTATCTTTAGAGTTCGCGTCAATTAGGGTGTCTGTTCCCTAATTCTTAGATTACCAGACTTAATAAAAAGGGGCATATTCGGTTTAATAATCCAACCATAGAATGTAGTTTCACGTACTTGTGTCTATTTCGTAAAACAGTTATAAAAGCAGTGCATGTATTCTCAGTCCCAAAAATATATATAAAAAGGGAGTAATGAAAACTCACCTAATGTATTTTGTAGTAAAAATACATATGACTATATTGAACAATGCAGGGTTGGCCTCGAATTCACAAACCTATATCAATTGTATATTTATTAAAACATATAATCGTAATCGAGCAAGTTTATATATATTATTATTAATAATATACTTGTTATATTTCATGTTATTTGGATCATTTTAATATATTTAATTTATATATTTTATATAGTTAATATTTATCATTATTTATATTATACATATATATGTAAGGTTTTATATATGATAACAATATATATTTGTGTATTAACTGATACATTTTATATATATAATTTAGTAATTATCATTTTAATAATAACCATATAATGATACGTAATATTAATATTATTGTAATGTATTGTTGTATAAAATATCTATTTGTAATAATACCAGTATTGACAAGAATGATAATAGTAATGATAATAATAATAGTAATAATATTAGTAGTAATAGTATCTATTTTAATGTATATGGTAATCTTAATAAAAATGCTAATTTTGATAATTTTAATTAAAATGATACTTTTAGTAAATGATAATAATATCAGTGCTAATAATACATATCAGATTTATCCTAAGTTTCTTATAATTTCTAAACTTATGACTACAGTTTCTATAACTTAAATTTGTAATCGTATTCATAATTGTACCTATATTTAAATAATTATGACCATTTTTCATAATTTTTATCGTATCACTTTTATTATTAATTTTGTAGCATGAATGTTGTTAATATGTTCATAATCATCTTAATGACGATAATCATAATATTACAATAATAATAATAATCATAATAATATTAATAATAATAATACTAATACTAATACTAGTAATAATAATAATAATATAGTGATAATAATAATAATAATAATAATACTTAATGATAATATTAGTAATAATAATAATGATAATACTATTAATTAGATAAATGATAATAATAATAATAATTATACTTTAATTCTTAGGAACTAATAACACTTATCTTAATAATAACCATAACCATAACCAATAATAATAATAATAATAATAATAATAATAATAATAATAATAATAATAATAATGATAATAATAATAATAATAATAATAATAATAATAATAATAATAATTATAATAATAATGAAGTAATAACAATAACAATAAAAGACTACTACCTTACAAGAATAGGTTCCAAAAAGAATATAATTGCCCTTGCCCGGACTCGAGCCCGAGACCTCTCGGATACACACAAACAACCTTAACCAACTGATCCATTCGATTTTTACTGATCATAACTCTTCTAAATATTATTTAACCTATTAACTTCTGTTTCCCTTTCATCTTCTCTTCAAACATATAAATCGGCCAAGACAGTTTTAAATTGTCCCAATTAAGATATTTTAAAACATTTGTAAATAATAGAAATCAGATGTCAGATGTTAGCATTAAAAGGAAAACGAGAAAAAAAAATAAAAAATAAAAAAATAAAAATAAAAACTGCTACTGCAGTCTCCACGCATACAGAAAAAAAAATCTTGATTTTTAATTAGAGATCGTTTTAACAAAAACTTACTTCATGAAATAGGTTGCAAAACCCCTTTAGAAACTATCTGTGTACCTAATTGAATCTGAAACATCGAATTAAAAACGAATTTTGAGAAGAACTATTATTTTGACTTTTGAAAATATATCTTTGACTTCGAAATTCGACTTTGATTTTATGAATTAAGAACTGAAACTTTATATATAGATTAAATGAAGGATTTCTAACAATCCTCCATTTATAGATTTTTAAATGCGACACAGAATCGTGATTTGGCTCAAAAGTTGAAGAACGGGTTTTGCAGTCTGTTTAAAAAAAATATTATTAATTTAACAGTATTGGGTTGTTGAAATTGATATTGGAAATGGAAGGTAGTTCGAATGGATCCAATATTACAATGAATTAGTCAATCTTATAATGGAATCAGTCGACAGCCAGTACAAATATAACAGGAATTAAATAAGAAAAAAATATATAAAAGCAGATTACGTTATCTACTGAGTTTGGATGTTTTCTATTGATTGAATCACAATAGGGGACAGAAACAAGATAATGCTACAGATTGAGAGCTACTGATAACAGATCCTGATTCCAGATGAGTACGTTCTATAATATAATGTATATTAATATATTAATTATTAGTAATTATAATTAATTAAAATCCTATTAATAATTGAATTAATAATAATAATAGTAATAATAATAATAATGTTAATATTATCAAATAATACTAAAAATGATATCAATAATAATTTATAATAATAATAATACTAATTATTAATGGTAATAATAATATCCAATAATAATACTAATATTAATCATAAATACTAAAATTAAAATTTTATTATTAGTTATAATACTAATGATATTAATAATCTTAATAAAGATAATAATAATACATAACCATTTATAGTAATTAAAATTATAATCTTACTACTAATTATGATATGAATAATGATAACAACAATACTAATAACACTAATATTAATAGTAGTTATGTAACAATTCAGTTGTATCAATTTCATATTTATGTAATATACAAAATATTAATAATAACTTTGTTATTAATAATAACTACATATTCTAATAATAGTAGTGAAAGTAATATTAATATTAGTAAAGGTAACAACTTAATTGCATTAGATTTCTTATCTATATCTATTATCTATAACAGTATAACTAATACTGATATTAATTATTAATATTAATATTAGTATTAATAATAATAATGAAAGTAATAAAATCTAATTTAATTTGTTTAATAATATATTGTTAATTATGTAATATTTAATAATCATATAATATATTATATAGTAACTTTTACTGAATCTTTATCATTTAACTATATATATATTATTTAATAATATACATAAATCTCATATGTCTATATATTCATTTTAAATTTTACTTAATTATTTTGTATCTTATTTAACATATCTAATTCCAATGTTTAAATTATATTTTATAATTTTAAATTACTACACATATTTATATTTACATATATATATATATGTACAATTTTATTTACAAACAATGGTTCGTGAATCATCGGAATTAGTCAGAGAGTAATTGATTACGTGACTATAGTTCCAAAACTTTTGAGGTTAAAAATTACAGACTTTGCTTATCGTGTCGGAAACATATAAAGATAAAGTTTAAATTTAGTCAGAAATTCCCGGGTCGTCACAGTACCTACCCGTTAAAGAAATTTCGTCCCGAAATTTGAGTATGGTCGTCATGGTTAACAATAAAAATGTTTTCATGACGCATATGAGTTGATAAATAGAGTTTTATCATTATTGATTAATACAGAAAAAATAATTCGATTATTCGAAGAGCACGAATGAAGCTATCACAATAAAGTGAAATGAATAAATGAAGTTTCGTTTTAACTTTTGACGTTGCCTGGGTTGAATTCCGGAATTCAAGGGATTTAAAAGAAAATCTTGGAAATCTATAAGATCTGATTCTTCGGCGAATAAGGAAATTAAGATCTCTCTAATTAAATACGATGATCTGCTTCGATTACTCTATCTGATATTTCCATTATAAATTAAACTCTTCCGTTCCATTATTTTCACCATTCCTATACTTTCCTTCTTGTTTCATACATCCAAAAGATTCTGAAAGTGCTTAATCCAGTTTCGATCCTTGTCATTATCCTTTCTATCGCAACAATCATACTCCTTTTCCAACTTTCACCAGAGGAATCTGCTTTCTTCTACTTCGCCCTTGGGGTTATAGTGTTTTTAATTCTCCCGTGTCTTTATGTTGCGATAAACATCGACATACACGGTTTGTAATTTCGGTGTTGTTGTTGGGCTTTATATTTTCCCCTATGTATTGGAGCTTCATACTTTTGTTTTCTCTTCCCGACTTTAAGTCAAGCGAATAATGGTCCAGAATTCGTAGATATGAATTTCGAAATGAACATAGTTAATGTTCTAAGATAGAAATGGTAATAGCACGATCTTGATTCGTCAAATTACCAGAATATCCAGGAAAGATAGAACTATCAAGAAAAATATGTTCTTGATATGTTTATAGATTAGACAGAACGTAAGAGTCGTGTAACATAGCACATGATGACGTAATCTGTGAATCATCACATTCCATTTAGAAACTCAGCATGACTTACTGTAATATAATCACGTTGATCAAGTGTCATTATATTATACTAACTCATGCATCAGTTCCCAACACTACTTCAAAAACATTCATATTTTAAATTCGAAAGTTTACAGAATATAGAAACTAACAGTTTCTATATGATGTAACACTGATAGCACGAAGAGATTAATGATTTCATATAAGAATAGTTATGAAAATATATTCAGAAATATCAAGGATATTTATAATGAAAGATACGATAATATCTCGGAATATCTAAGATCAGAGGATGATAGAAACTATTATCCGCAAGGGTTTAGAGTAAGGAGCATGATATTCACTAAAGACTTTAGCAGACATTGAATCATTTGGATTCTTTGAAGTCAAACTTATTCTTTGTAATTTTTCCACGGCGTTCTTCATAGTTTCGCATAATCTGCTTTTCGGTACTAAATTTTTCTATTGAATGTTTCCAATATAATGACACACAGGAAGCACGAAGAGGTATATAATTTCGGACGAGAATATTTATGAAAATATCCTCAGAAATATCGAAGATATTGATGATGATATTTTGGAATTTCTAAGTTCGATGGTTGATGGAGAAAGATTTTTCGCAAGATTTTAACATGACTCCGGAGCAAGATATTCTCTAAAGATTTCAACGGATCCAGAATTACCTGAATCCTTTGAATATAGGGTTTGGTCCTTGTATTTGTCCTTGGTCTCCTTCATGGGTAGCTCAATCTGTTTTTCAATACCCAATTTCGAGCGTTCCTAACACTCCTTTCTTTATCATCAAACTTTTGGCCGTTTAGACCATCTACCATTATTCTGTTTCTTCAGCATTTAATGCTATGATATCTGAATCATCGGTTATTAATCCGAGGTGGTTTCAGGAAAATTATGTTTTTAGATGATTAAACGCTGATGGTAATATGGTGGAATATGAAAGGTTCCCTGGTAACAATAAAAGAGCACGTGTATATATCAACGTTATAATAAGGTTGTTTCGTACGAAAAGTCGAAGTTGTCTTGCTGGAGCTGTGACAAAATTTGGCTATTTTGAAGAAGAACTGCAAAGTTATTTTGAGTAATAATAACACTAAAGAAATTAGCACAGTTATGTATTGAACGTTTACTCAGTTTCCGAGAGTCTTTCAAGTGCATTACTATATGCATCAATCTTTTCTTCCGTAAATGAAGTGCGTTTGGTTCATCCTCTCGATTGAGGTGTTTTCAAGAATCATGAAAGGTTTGAACGCAGAATGTAATCGTGAAGATACAAATGTTGTTTAAGACGAAATCAAGTGGAAACTTGAAGAATTGTTTAGTTTCATATGTTATAATCAATATTTTAATTCATTTTAATTGTCCAATGTTATTAGTCCACAGTCGATAGTCCACAGTTGACAGTCCAATAATTCATATATAGTTTAATATATAATATTCGTATTAATTAATACGTGTCGTGAGCCGTATACGTCTCAGACTCGATCACAACTCAAACTATATATATTATTGTAGAATCAACCTCAACCCTGTATAGAGAACTCGATCATTACTGCATATAGAGTGTCTATGGTGATTCCAAATAATATATATAGATGCGTCGATATGATATGTCAAAACCTTGTATACGTGTCCCGATATTTAAAGTGCGTAAAATATATAACAGAAAATTAAATAACGATAAATAAAGTGCGTAAAGTAAATAACAGAAATTTAATGACGATAAATAAAATTGCGAGAATGTAAATTGCGATAAAATAAATTGCGATAAATAAAATGTAATCAGTTAGCTAGGATTTTGTTAGCGTGGATTCTTAACAAAATTTCTCATAGTTAATTTGTTTGTTTCTAACAAATTTTATTTTGTCCAATATTTTCTTCATTATGCCACTTGTCGGATTCTGATAGGTCAAAATCCAAATATGAAATTGAATGAAAATGGTTATTCTGTGATGAACGGATTCGTATAGCTGTGGTTGCAAGTAGGATAGTAAATGACTGTTGAATCAGATTCGAAGAATGTACAGTGTAACTTATTAATGCGAAATCTAAATATTCCTCGGGTATTACCTACCCGTTAAAATATTTTCACCATTAACAGTTTGTACAATAAAAATTTTAATTACAATCTTTATGAAAACATATATACATATATATTTTCTTCAGACGTAATTATGGATTTAATGAGTCAATATGATATTAAACTCATTTGATTTACCGTTAGAATAAGAATATATAATCTCTAAAACATTAGAGATTACCTAATCGCCATGTCGAACGAAGATAAATGATGTAGAACGATTCGTAGAACGATGATTATACTCGAGGTACATAATGAGATGTTGAGGCATGGATTGTTGAAACTTGGGTTGTTGGTTGTACTGGTCCCATTGGTGCTGAGGCTGGTGATGGTACCGGTGTTGGTGATACAGCTGGTGCTTGCAAATTGTATATCGTGCTCTCTAAAGTTAATACTCGAGCTCGGAGTTCTCTAACTTCTTCTACTAACCCTGGTTGATTATCAGTGTGAGGTAGTGGTCGGATATCTTCTCTAGTTCCGTTAATGGTAGATTCAAGACGAAAAATTCTTGCAAATAGGGTATAAACGGTGTTGCGAACGGGTTCGCCGGTGAGCGGGTCAAGTACTCCAAGGTTAGGTGGTAGATTCGATTCATGATATGGAGTACCTTCTTCCCTTCTCCATAGGGTGAGTATGTGGCGAACCCACCCCCATTTTCTCCAGTAATCACGGTAGTTGATTGGTTGGTGTGCTCCTGTCACGCTGTCTTCGGAGTCAGAGGAACTTGGTTGATTCGTAGAGGCCATCTTACGATATCTCAGGAAAGATTTTTGGTATGAAGAGTTTAGTGACAGCAATTTATAGTTGGATGGTGTTCTCAATGCATAATTTGCATAGATATATATAGTACCAGGATCCCTTAAATTAAGGAGAAATTTACGAGAGATATCAGGCAAGGTCTACAGTAACAGATACGCTAAGATATGAATTGTCAGATACGCTAAGATATGAATTTTGTCTATACACTATTCATGCAGTTAATGCAGCAAGACGTGTCTAGACTAAGAATGATAAGCAGATAATTTTCGACACAAAATGATAAGCAAAACTTTTTGACATGCAGACACGGTCGAAGTCCAGACTTACTAATGCATCCTAACGACTTATCAGTTAGACACACTAATGCAGACCTGGTTCGCTAAGACCTCTGCTCTGATACCAACTGTGAAGACCCGTCCTAATCCATCCGGACGAAATCCATATCGATTATAAACGATTCACAACAGTTGATTACATCGCGAGGTATTTGACCTCTATATGACACATTTTACAAACATTGCATTCAATTTTAAAAGACATTCTTTCTTTACAACGAAAATTGACGGCATGCATACAATTTCAGAATATATCCAACTATAATTGACTTAATAATAATCTTGATGAACTCGACGACTCGAATGCAACGTCTTTTGAAATATGCCATGAATGACTCCAAGTAATGTTTCTAAAATGAGCAAATGCACAGCGGAAGATTTCTTTCATACCTGAGAATAAACATGCTTTCAATTGTCAACCAAAAGGTTGGTGAGTTTATTAGTTTATCATAAATAATCATTTCATAATTTTAATAGACCACAAGATTTCATATTTTCATTTCTCATAAACATACGTCCCATCCATAGAGACAAAAATATCATTCATATGGATTGAACACCTGGTAACCGACATTCACAATATGCATATAAGAATATCCCCATCATTCCGGGATCCTCCTTCGGACATGATATAAATTTCGAAGTACTAAAGCATCCGGTACTTTGGATGGGGCTTGTTGGGCCCGATAGATCTATCTTTAGAGTTCGCGTCAATTAGGGTGTCTGTTCCCTAATTCTTAGATTACCAGACTTAATAAAAAGGGGCATATTCGGTTTAATAATCCAACCATAGAATGTAGTTTCACGTACTTGTGTCTATTTCGTAAAACAGTTATAAAAGCAGTGCATGTATTCTCAGTCCCAAAAATATATATAAAAAGGGAGTAATGAAAACTCACCTAATGTATTTTGTAGTAAAAATACATATGAC